>NC_143034.1:75538870-75556370 GCF_057628025.1 Oncorhynchus mykiss | reverse complement strand
GCTGGCCCAGTTAACCATCAACCCTGTCATCAGAATATAGAGGAACTAGCTGGCCCAGTTAACCATCAACCCTGTCATCAGAATATAGAGGAACTAGCTGGCCCAGTTAACCATCAACCCTGTCTTCAGAATATAGAGGAACTAGCTGGCCCAATAAACCATCAACCCTGTCTTCAGAATACAGAGGAACTAGCTGGACCAATAAACCATCAACCCTGTCTTCAGAATACAGAGGACCTAGCTGGCCCAATAAACCATCAACCCTGTCTTCAGAATACAGAGGACCTAGCTGGCCCAATAAACCATCAACCCTGTCTTCAGAATACAGAGGAACTAGCTGGACCAGTTAACCATCAACCCTGTCTTCAGAATATAGAGGAGTTAGCTGGCCCAGTTAACCATCAACCCTGACTACAGAATATAGAGGAACCAGCTGGCCCAGTTAACCATCAACCCTGTCTTCAGAATATAGAGGAACTAGCTGGCCCAGTTAACCATCAACCCTGTCATCAGAATATAGAGGAACTAGCTGGCCCAATAAACCATCAACCCTGTCTTCAGAATATAGAGGAACTAGCTGGCCCAGTTAACCATCAACCCTGTCATCAGAATATAGAGGAACTAGCTGGCCCAGTTAACCATCAACCCTGTCTTCAGAAAACACGGTGAGTACAAGCCCCCCCCCCCCCCCCCCCAAAAAAATAAAGAAATAAAGAACCCCCAGAAACAGATTTTCCACGGAAACCTGGAACCACCATGCTACTGTGTCTAACGCCAAACAATTATGGGACCAACATACACATCCATTAGTGCTGTAATATTCAAGTCCTGGAATAATTATATTATTCTCTAACAATAGAGAATGCAACAATCTGCATAATCAACATGGGATTTACTCACACTATGTACCACACATAGTACCACACATAGTACCACACATAGTACCACACATAGTGTTAACTGTTCCCACACTGACTGGCTCTGGCTCTGTTCTCCTCACTAACACGGCCTTTTAAACCTACAGGACATTTGGATACATGTCTACAGAGCCTATTCTGTGAGCATCCCAAATGGCACACTTTTCCCTTTACAGTACGCTACTTCCTATGGGCCCTGGTCAAAAGTACTGCACTACTTCATATTGGGCCCTGGTCCAAAGTAGTGCACTACTAGGGTTGTGATATCTCTCCTTACCTGGGAGGGTTGTGATGTCTCTCCTCACCTGGGAGGGTTGTGATGTCTCTCCTCACCTGGGAGGGTTGTGATGTCTCACCTGGGAGGGTTGTGATGTCTCTCCTCACCTGGGAGGGTTGTGATGTCTCTCCTCACCTGGGAGGGTTGTGATGTCTCTCCTCACCTGGGAGGGTTGTGTTGTCTCTCCTCACCTGGGAGGGTTGTGATGTCTCTCTTCACCTGGGAGGGTTGTGATGTCTCTCCTCACCTGGGAGGGTTGTGATGTCTCTCCTCACCTGGGAGGGTTGTGATGTCTCTCCTCACCTGGGAGGGTTGTGATGTCTCTCCTCACCTGGGAGGGTTGTGATGTCTCTCCTCACCTGGGAGGGTTGTGATGTCTCTCCTCACATGGGAGGGTTGTGATGTCTCTCCTCACCTGGGAGGGTTGTGTTGTCTCTCCTCACCTGGGAGGGTTGTGATGTCTCTCCTCACCTGGGAGGGTTGTGATGTCTCTCCTCACCTGGGAGGGTTGTGATGTCTCTCCTCACCTGGGAGGGTTGTGATGTCTCTCCTCACCTGGGAGGGTTGTGATGTCTCTCCTTACCTGGGAGGGTTGTGATGTCTCTCCTCACCTGGGAGGGTTGTGATGTCTCATCTCACCTGGGAGGGTTGTGATGTCTCTCCTCACCTGGGAGGGTTGTGTTGTCTCTCCTCACCTGGGAGGGTTGTGATGTCTCTCCTCACCTGGGAGGGTTGTGATCTTCGAGGCCAACCAGGTCAGACAAACATCTGCCATTATCTAATACATGTTAAAGCATCCCAAATGGCACCTAGTTCCCTATATAGCCCCCGTCAAAAACAGTGCACTATGTAGGGGAGAGGGTGCCACCTGGGACACGACCCATCATGTAGGTGATGCTTCAGACTAGCTAGCTTCTATATCATGTTGGGGATTCTACAGTGATGTTTCTATATCATGGGGATTCTACAGTGATGTTTATATATCATGTTGGGGATTCTACAGTGATGTTTATATATCATGTTGGGGATTCTACAGTGATGTTTATATATCATGTTGGGGATTCTACAGTGATGTTTCTACATCATGTTGGGGATTCTACAGTGATGTTTCTACATCATGTTGGGGATTCTACAGTGATGTTTCTATATCATGTTGGGGATTCTACAGTGATGTTTCTACATCATGTTGGGGATTCTACAGTGATGTTTATATATCATGTTGGGGATTCTACAGTGATGTTTATATATCATGGGGATTCTACAGTGATGTTTATATATCATGTTGGGGATTCTACAGTGATGTTTATATATCATGTTGGGGATTCTACAGTGATGTTTCTATATCATGTTGGGGATTCTACAGTGATGTTTCTATATCATGTTGGGGATTCTACAGTTATGTTTCTATATCATGTTGGGGATTCTACAGTGATGTTTATATATCATGGGGATTCTACAGTGATGTTTATATATCATGTTGGGGATTCTACAGTGATGTTTCTATATCATGGGGATTCTACAGTGATGTTTATATATCATGTTGGGGATTCTACAGTGATGTTTCTATATCATGTTGGGGATTCTACAGTGATGTTTATATATCATGTTGGGGATTCTACAGTGATGTTTACATATCATGTTGGGGATTCTACAGTGATGTTTACATATCATGTTGGGGATTCTACAGTGATGTTTATATATCATGTTGGGGATTCTACAGTGATGTTTCTATATCATGTTGGGGATTCTACAGTGATGTTTATATATCATGTTGGGGATTCTACAGTGATGTTTCTATATCATGTTGGGGATTCTACAGTGATGTTTCTATATCATGGGGATTCTACAGTGATGTTTCTATATCATGGGGATTCTACAGTGATGTTTCTATATCATGTTGGGGATTCTACAGTGATGTTTCTATATCATGTTGGGGATTCTACAGTGATGTTTCTATATCATGTTGGGGATTCTACAGTGATGTTTCTATATCATGTTGGGGATTCTACAGTGATGTTTCTATATCATGTTGGGGATTCTACAGTGATGTTTCTATATCCTGTTGGGGATTCTACAGTGATGTTTATATATCATGGGGATTCTACAGTAATGTTTCTATATCATGTTGGGGATTCTACAGTGATGTTTCTATATCATGTTGGGGATTCTACAGTGATGTTTCTACATCATGTTGGGGATTCTACAGTGATGTTTCTATATCATGGGGATTCTACAGTGATGTTTATATATCATGGGGATTCTACAGTGATGTTTATATATCATGGGGATTCTACAGTGATGTTTATATATCATGGGGATTCTACAGTGATGTTTATATATCATGGGGATTCTACAGTGATGTTTATATATCATGGGGATTCTACAGTGATGTTTCTATATCATGTTGGGGATTCTACAGTGATGTTTATATATCATGGGGATTCTACAGTGATGTTTATATATCATGGGGATTCTACAGTGATGTTTCTATATCATGTTGGGGATTCTACAGTGATGTTTCTATATCATGTTGGGGATTCTACAGTGATGTTTCTATATCATGTTGGGGATTCTACAGTGATGTTTCTATATCATGTTGGGGATTCTACAGTGATGTTTATATATCATGGGGATTCTACAGTGATGTTTATATATCATGGGGATTCTACAGTGATGTTTCTATATCATGGGGATTCTACAGTGATGTTTATATATCATGGGGATTCTACAGTGATGTTTATATATCATGGGGATTCTACAGTAATGTTTCTATATCATGGGGATTCTACAGTGATGTTTATATATCATGGGGATTCTACAGTGATGTTTCTATATCATGGGGATTCTACAGTGATGTTTCTATATCATGTTGGGGATTCTACAGTGATGTTTATATATCATGTTGGGGATTCTACAGTGATGTTTCTATATCATGGGGATTCTACAGTGATGTTTCTATATCATGTTGGGGATTCCACAGGGATGTTTCTATATCATGTTGGGGATTCTACAGTGATGTTTCTATATCATGTTGGGGATTCTACAGTGATGTTTCTATATCATCTTGGGGATTCTACAGTGATGTTTCTATATCATGTTGGGGATTCTACAGTGATGTTTCTATATCCTGTTGGGGATTCTACAGTGATGTTTATATATCATGGGGATTCTACAGTAATGTTTCTATATCATGTTGTGGATTCTACAGTGATGTTTCTATATCATGGGGATTCTACAGTGATGTTTATATATCATGGGGATTCTACAGTGATGTTTCTATATCATGGGGATTCTACAGTGATGTTTATATATCATGGGGATTCTACAGTGATGTTTCTATATCATGTTGGGGATTCTACAGTGTTGTTTCTATATCATGTTGGGGATTCTACAGTGATGTTTCTATATCATGGGGATTCTACAGTGATGTTTATATATCATGGGGATTCTACAGTGATGTTTATATATCATGGGGATTCTACAGTGATGTTTCTATATCATGGGGATTCTAGAGTGATGTTTCTATATCATGTTGGGGATTCTACAGTGATGTTTATATATCATGGGGATTCTACAGTGATTTTTTTTTATTTTTTATTTCACCTTTATTTAACCAGGTAGGCTAGTTGAGAACAAGTTCTCATTTGCAACTGCGACCTGGCCAAGATAAAGCATAGCAGTATGAGCAGACAACACAGAGTTACACATGGAGTAAACAATTAACAAGTCAATAACACAGTAGAAAACAAAGGGGGAGTCTATATACAATGTGTGCAAAAGGCATGAGGTAGGCGAATAATTACAATTTTGCAGATTAACACTGGAGTGATAAATGATCAGATGGTCATGTACAGGTAGAGATATTGGTGTGCAAAAGAGCAGAAAAATAAATAAATAAAAACAGTATGGGATGAGGTAGGTGAAAATGGGTGGGCTATTTACCAATAGACTATGTACAGCTGCAGCGATCGGTTAGCTGCTCAGATAGCTGATGTTTGAAGTTGGTGAGGGAGATAAAAGTCTCCAACTTCAGCGATTTTTGCAATTCGTTCCAGTCACAGGCAGCAGAGTACTGGAACGAGAGGCGGCCAAATGAGGTGTTGGCTTTAGGGATGATCAGTGAGATACACCTGCTGGAGCGCGTGCTACGGGTGGGTGTTGCCATCGTGACCAGTGAGCTGAGATAAGGCGGAGCTTTACCTAGCATGGACTTGTAGATGACCTGGAGCCAGTGGGTCTGGCGACGAATATGTAGCGAGGGCCAGCCGACTAGAGCATACAAGTCGCAGTGGTGGGTGGTATAAGGTGCTTTAGTGACAAAACGGATGGCACTGTGATAGACTGCATCCAGTTTGCTGAGTAGAGTGTTGGAAGCCATTTTGTAGATGACATCGCCGAAGTCGAGGATCGGTAGGATAGTCAGTTTTACTAGGGTAAGCTTGGCGGCGTGAGTGAAGGAGGCTTTGTTGCGGAATAGAAAGCCGACTCTTGATTTGATTTTCGATTGGAGATGTTTGATATGAGTCTGGAAGGAGAGTTTGCAGTCTAGCCAGACACCTAGGTACTTATAGATGTCCACATATTCTAGGTCGGAACCATCCAGGGTGGTGATGCTAGGCGGGGATGCGGGTGCAGGCAGCGATCGGTTGAAAAGCATGCATTTGGTTTTACTAGCGTTTAAGAGCAGTCGGAGGCCACGGAAGGAGTGTTGTATGGCATTGAAGCTTGTTTGGAGGTTAGATAGCACAGTGTCCAATGACGGGCCGAAAGTATATAAAATGGTGTCGTCTGCGTAGAGGTGGATCAGGGAATCGCCCGCAGCAAGAGCAACATCATTGATGTATACAGAGAAAAGAGTCGGCCCGAGAATTGAACCCTGTGGCACCCCCATAGAGACTGCCAGAGGACCGGACAGCATATGTTTATATATCATGGGGATTCTACAGTGATGTTTCTATATCATGGGGATTCTACAGTGATGTTTCTATATCATGTTGGGGATTCTACAGTGATGTTTCTATATCATCTTGGGGATTCTACAGTGATGTTTCTATATCATGTTGGGGATTCTACAGTGATGTTTCTATATCATGTTGGGGATTCTACAGTGATGTTTCTATATCATGTTGGGGATTCTACAGTGACATTTCTATATCATGTTGGGGATTCTACAGTGATGTTTCTATATCATGTTGGGGATTCTACAGTGATGCTTCTACATCATGTTGGTGATTCTACAGTGATGTTTCTATATCATGTTGGGGATTCTACAGTGATGTTTATATATCATGGGGATTCTACAGTGATGTTTATATATCATGGGGATTCTACAGTGATGTTTATATATCATGGGGATTCTACAGTGATGTTTATATATCATGGGGATTCTACAGTGATGTTTATATATCATGGGGATTCTACAGTGATGTTTCTATATCATGGGGATTCTACAGTGATGTTTCTATATCATGTTGGGGATTCTACAGTGATGTTTATATATCATGGGGATTCTACAGTGATGTTTATATATCATGGGGATTCTACAGTGATGTTTCTATATCATGGGGATTCTACAGTGATTTTTCTATATCATGGGGATTCTACAGTGATGTTTCTATATCATGTTGGGGATTCTACAGTGAAGTTTATATATCATGGGGATTCTACAGTGATGTTTATATATCATGGGGATTCTACAGTGATGTTTATATATCATGGGGATTCTACAGTGATGTTGATATATCATGTTGGGGATTCTACAGTGATGTTTCTATATCATGTTGGGGATTCTACAGTGATGTTTATATATCATGTTGGGGATTCTACAGTGATGTTTCTATATCATGTTGGGGATTCTACAGTGATGTTTCTATATCATGTTGGGGATTCTACAGTGATGTTTATATATCATGTTGGGGATTCTACAGTGATGTTTCTATATCATGTTGGGGATTCTACAGTGATGTTTATATATCATGGGGATTCTACAGTGATGTTTCTATATCATGGGGATTCTACAGTGATGTTTCTATATCATGTTGGGGATTCTACAGTGATGTTTCTATATCATGTTGGGGATTCTACAGTGATGTTTCTATATCATGGGGATTCTACAGTGATGTTTCTATATCATGGGGATTCTACAGTGATGTTTCTATATCATGTTGGGGATTCTACAGTGATGTTTCAATATCATGTTGGGGATTCTACAGTGATGTTTCTATATCATGTTGGGGATTCTACAGTGATGTTTCTATATCATGTTGGGGATTCTACAGTGATGTTTATATATCATGTTGGGGATTCTACAGTGATGTTTCTATATCATGTCGGGGATTCTACAGTGATGTTTATATATCATGTTGGGGATTCTACAGTGATGTTTCTATATAATGCTGGGGATTCTACAGTGATGTTTCTATATCATGTTGGAGATTCTACAGGGATGTTTATATATCATGTTGGGGATTCTACAGTGATGTTTCTATATCATGTTGGGGATTCTACAGTGATGTTTCTATATCATGTTGGGGATTCTACAGTGATGTTTCTATATCATGGGGATTCTACAGTGATGTTTCTATATCATGTTGGGGATTCTACAGTGATGTTTCTATATCATGGGGATTCTACAGTGATGTTTCTATATCATGTTGGGGATTCTACAGTGATGTTTCTATATCATGGGGATTCTACAGTGATGTTTATATATCATGTTGGGGATTCTACAGTGATGTTTCTATATCATGGGGATTCTACAGTGATGTTTATATATCATGTTGGGGATTCTACAGTGATGTTTCTATATCATGTTGGGGATTCTACAGTGATGTTTCTATATCATGTTGGGGATTCTACAGTGATGTTTCTATATCATGTTGGGGATTCTACAGTGATGTTTCTATATCATGTTGGGGATTCTACAGTGATGTTTCTATATCATGTTGGGGATTCTACAGTGATGTTTATATATCATGTTGGTGATTCTACAGTGATGTTTATATATCATGTTGGTGATTCTACAGTGATGTTTCCATATCATGTTGGGGACTCTACAGTGATGTTTATATATCATGGGGATTCTACAGTGATGTTTCTATATCATATTGGGGATTCTACAGTGATGTTTCTATATCATGTTGGGGATTCTACAGTGATGTTTCTATATCATGTTGGGGATTCTACAGTGATGTTTCTATATCATCTTGGGGATTCTACAGTGATGTTTCCATATCATGTTGGGGATTCTACAGTGATGTTTCTATATCATCTTGGGGATTCTACAGTGATGTTTATATATCATCTTGGGGATTCTACAGTGATGTTTCTATATCATCTTGGGGATTCTACAGTGATGTTTCTATATCATGTTGGGGATTCTACAGTGATGTTTATATATCATGGGGATTCTACAGTGATGTTTCTATATCATATTGGGGATTCTACAGTGATGTTTCTATATCATGTTGGGGATTCTACAGTGATGTTTCTATATCATCTTGGGGATTCTACAGTGATGTTTCCATATCATGTTGGGGATTCTACAGTGATGTTTCTATATCATCTTGGGGATTCTACAGTGATGTTTCTATATCATCTTGGGGATTCTACAGTGATGTTTATATATCATGTTGGGGATTCTACAGTGATGTTTATATATCATGGGGATTCTACAGTGATGTTTCCATATCATGTTGGGGATTCTACAGTGATGTTTCTATATCATGTTGGGGATTCTACAGTGATGTTTATATATCATGTTGGGGATTCTACAGTGATGTTTATATATCATGGGGATTCTACAGTGATGTTTCTATATCATGTTGGGGATTCTACAGTGATGTTTCTATATCATGTTGGGGATTCTACAGTGATGTTTATATATCATGTTGGGGATTCTACAGTGATGTTTCTATATCATGTTGGGGATTCTACAGTGATGTTTCTATATCATGGGGATTCTACAGTGATGTTTATATATCATGTTGGGGATTCTACAGTGATGTTTCTATATCATGTTGGGGATTCTACAGTGATGTTTATATATCATGTTGGGGATTCTACAGTGATGTTTCTATATCATGTTGGGGATTCTACAGTGATGTTTCTATATCATGTTGGGGATTCTACAGTGATGTTTCTATATCATGTTGGGGATTCTACAGTGATGTTTCTATATCATGTTGGGGATTCTACAGTGATGTTTCTATATCATGTTGGGGATTCTACAGTGATGTTTCTATATCATGTTGGGGATTCTACAGTGATGTTTCAATATCATGTTGGGGATTCTACAGTGATGTTTATATATCATGTTGGGGATTCTACAGTGATGTTTCAATATCATGTTGGGGATTCTACAGTGATGTTTATATACCATGTTGGGGATGCTACAGTGATGTTTCCATATCATGTTGGGGATTCTACAGTAATATGCAGTAGCATCAGTGGAGGAAGAGAAGACACAGAATTGCTACTCTTTGTCTTTATATATTTCTTTCTATTTAATTTCATTTTCCCAGAATGTAAAATGTGTGACATCATGCGTGCTGGCTCCGTATGTGATCTACATGCAAAGGGGGACGAAACAGACTGAGCGTAATGTAGCCGCTGACCTCAATGTACTTTGTGAAGCCAATTTTACTGGATCCTAGAAGACGCTGGTTTATGGGATGTACAACAGCAACCAATGGGAAGGCTCTATTTCAACACAGTAGCCAATGAGACTAACTCAATGAAAATTCTGACTTGGGGTGTATCTCGTGAAGCCACAGTTCCTGCAGTCAACGGAACAGCTCCGTCAAACACACAGCAGCCGATGGGACAGCTCTGCTGCAACACTGCGACCAATGGGACACTTTGTTACAACAGAACAGCCAACAGAACTGCTCTGCTGCAACACAACAGCCAATGGAACTGCTCTGCTGCAACACAACAGCCAATGGAACTGCTCTGATGCAACACAACAGCCAATGGAACTGCTCTGATGCAACACAACAGCCAATGGAACTGCTCTGCTGCAACACAACAGCCAATGGAATTGCTCTGCTGCAACACAACAGCCAATGGAACTGCTCTGCTGCAACACAACAGCCAATGGAACTGCTCTGCTGCAACACAACAGCCAATGGAACTGCTCTGATGCAACACAACAGCCAATGGAACTGCTCTGATGCAACACAACAGCCAATGGAATTGCTCTGCTGCAACACAACAGCCAATGGAACTGCTCTGCTGCAACACAACAGCCAATGGAACTGCTCTGCTGCAACACAACAGCCAATGGAACTGCTCTGCTGCAACACAACAACCAATGGAATTGCTCTGTTGCAACACAACAGCCAATGGAACTGCTCTGTTGCAACACAACAGCCAATGGAACTGCTCTGCTGCAACACAACAGCCAATGGAATTGCTCTGTTGCAACACAACAGCCAATGGAACTGCTCTGTTGCAACACAACAGCCAATGGAACTGCTCTGTTGCAACACAACATCAGCTGAGGAAGTTCTAGAGCAGGGGACGATTCCTCCTGTAACTCTGTGGGCTCCATCCACCTCTCTGGACCCAGGGCATATCTACCAGTACACACACACACACACACACACGCACGCACTCACACATTAAAAAATCACATGCACACACACACACACACACACACGCACACGCACACGCACACACACACACACACACACACACACACGCACACAAATCATTTGAATGTCATTAACATAACATGTTTTACATATTTATCAATTATAAATTAACATGGTGCAATTAGCCTTACAAAGTCATGTTGAGTCATTCCTGTCAATTGTTTGGTAAAAAAAGAAGAATCCACCCCCCCCTTCTCACCAAGACGTCCTGTTCCAGAACAGCTGTGTAAAATGAGAACCATCTTTTGAACTCTTGTGCTCCTGTCATCACAGTCACAGGATTTGATCATGGTTATTTCTGATTGGTTGATATACCCATCACACCTCAGAAAATTGAGACTCCATTTTTTTATTTTTTTTCATACTGTGACCATATTAGGACATCCTCATCAGGACTTGAGACTGAGTTGTTCCTAATATGGACACCTTACTCCCGTTATGTATAAGTCAGCGTTTGTTCACGAATAGAAGAGTACTCGAGCTACTGAATCTGGAACTAAAACTGATATTATAAACTGGGTGGTTCGAGCCCTGAATGCTGATTGGCTGACAGCTGTGGTATATCAGACCGAATACCACGGGTATGACAAAACATTTATTTTGACTGCTCTAATTACGCTGGTAACCAGTTTATAATAGAAATAAGGCACCTCAGGGGTTTGTGGTATATGGCCGATGTACCACGGCTAAGGGCTGTATCCAGCACAGGAGGTTGGCGGCGCCTTCATTTGGGAGGACAGGCTTGTGTTAATGGCTGGAGCGGAATAGGTGGGATGGATTCAAACACATCAAACACACGATTTAAAGCCGTTCCATTCGCTCCGTTCCAGACATTATTATGAGCCGTCCTCCCCTCAGCAGCCTCTGCGTTGTGACAAAGAACAGCCCGTAGCTGTGGTATAATGGCCGTATACCACACCTCCTCCTTATCGCTTCATTATATAATGGCTCCGTAGTTTGAATAGGTGGTGACCATTGTGACCTGAAACCGTTCAAATAGTATTAGTTTTCTTTCCAACACTTTGACCACGTCATTGAGTCTGTCTGGAGTGCAAGATGTGCAGAGTTTGAAATTTTCAGACCATTTCATTGGTCCAACCGTGTCAGGCAAGCTCAATGAAGCACAACCTAAAGCATACGGAAATAAATCAAATAATATTTGAACCCAGGTCTACTCTGTACTCCCTGCGTGTGGCCTTGATATAGGTCTTATATCCCCATAGAGTAAGGTCATTCCCTCAGTAGGGGGAGGCGGGGAGGGGAAAACATACTGTAACTGAATGCAGTGACCTCATGTGACACACAGCTCTGATGCTGTTGAACATTGGCTCAAACCCATTACAGATTATTATAGTAACATTCATTTACATGCACGGCAAAAAGACTAGTTTAAACACGACGACAATAAAACACATTTTCTTGAAGAGTTGAACCGAGAGAGCTGGTGCATTGGTGTAAATGCCAGATGGGCTGGCCCCTCTTCAGCCCAGTGGGCCTGTCTAAACCAGGGGTTTGGTGTAAATGCCAGATGGGCTGGCCCCTCTTCAGCCCAGTGGGCCTGTCTAAACCAGGGGTTTGGTGTAAATGCCAGATGGGCTGGCCCCTCTTCAGCGAAGTGGGCCTGTCTAAACCAGTGGTTTGGTGTAATTGCCAAATGGGCTGGCCTCTCTTCAGCCCAGTGGGCCTGTCTAAACCAGGGGTTTGGTGTAAATGCCAGATGGGCTGGCCTCTCTTCAGCCCAGTGGGCCCGTCTAAACCAGAGGTTTCTACACAATAATAATGATGCGTCTAATGATGAAAACATTAGATAGACCCAGTCCAGTCCTGCATTATTAACATGTACAATATATATAGTAGCCAGACTGAATGAAGAAAACCACTGTCTTTTCTTCTACATTCTGATCCCATCTTCTAAAAAATAACACACTTGTCACGATTACAACACTGACAACTCACAAGTCGAATATGAAGTCAGATATTCCAGGTTGTAACCTTCTGTTGTTTTCGGAGAAGAAGAAGAAATAATAACATTCTGAAATTGGTGGCTTTACATTAATGTATAGAATGTGATGATAATCAACAGTATCGCACCATCATTATTATCATCATCAAGATCATCACCACCATCATCAACATCATCATCATTATCTTCATCATCTTCATCATCACCACCACCATCATCAACATCATCATTATCACCACCATCTTCATCATTATCTTCATCATCATCATCACCACCATCTTCATCATTATCTTCATCATCACCGTCATCAACATTATCAACATCACCATGAACATTATTATCACTAGCTGTATCCGTTATCTGTGTCAGCTCCGTTATCTGTGTCAGCTCCGTTATCTGTGTCAGCTCCGTTATCTGTGTCAGCTCTGTTATCTGTGTCAGCTCCGTTATCTGTGTCAGCCCCGTCATCTGTCAGCTCCATTATCTGTGTCAGCTCTGTTATCTGTGTCAGCTCCGTTATCTGTGTCAGCTCTGTCATCTGTGTCAGCTCCATTATCTGTGTCAGCTCTGTTATCTGTGTCAGCTCCGTTATCTGTGTCAGCTCCGTTATCTGTGTTAATCAATATTGTTCTAATTATAGACGTATTATGTGTTATGTATATCCCCAATGTATTGGGTCGCTAACATGGCTGCCATACTTTAAATACATGGTTTTCATGGTCCTGTCCTGGTCCTCAGGTCAGGGGGGCACTATGGGGGTAGAACCCAGCGGTGGTGACCTTACACTGGGGTTAGCTCTACAGGAATGCTGCCTCTGGGCAAGTCCCAAATAGCACTATATAGGGAATAGGGTGCCATTAAGGAAGCAACCTATCTCTCTGGTCCTATACAAACTCAGGTTGAACTGATCTACAACTCTCTCTCTCTCTCTTCCCCCTCGCTCACTCTCTCTCTCCCCCCCACTCTCTCTCTCTCTCTCTCTCTCTCCCCTCTCTCTCTCTCTCTCCTCTCTCTCTCTCTCTCCTCTCTCTCTCTCTCTCTCCCACCCCTCTCTCCCTCTCCCCCTCTCTCTCTCTCCCCCTCTCTCTCTCCCCCCCCTCTCTCTCTCTCTCCCCCTCTCTCTCTCACCCCCTCTCTCTTCCCCCCCTCTCCCCCCCCTCTCTCTCTCTCCCCCTCTCTCACCCCTGCCTCTCTCACCCCCCTCTGTCATCCCTCCTCTCTCACCTCTCTCTCTCTCTCTCTCTCTCTCTCTCTCGTCATCCAACCAGAATGGACAGCAAGGTCAAGGGGGTATCTCATCAAAAGCTTTACAAAGAACTATGAAGGCTATGAACATGTATTCATGTATTGGTGTTGTTTGTTCTATCATGATTTCATCTGTTTTTCTGTTAGTCATGTGGCCTGTTTTTTTGTTGGTGTTGTTTGAATGCCCAGTTCATTCTTCCTGTACTGTCTCCAGTACCAGAAAACACATCACAATTTAACACAACAACAACAACAACAATAATAACAACAACAACAACAACAACAACAACAACAACATATACCAGAGGCTAAAGCTAAGACCCTGTATTTAGCAACTTGAGGTTTCTGGGTATTATTTTACACATTTAGCTTTGGAAGTTGTTTTTATTCTTCTCCTTTTTGGCTTTGTGAACATGCAACAGTGAGTCCTGCAACTGTGAGTCCTGCAGCAGTGAGTCCTGCAACTGTGAGTCCTGCAACTGTGAGTCCTGCAGTAGTGAGTCCTGCAACAGTGAGTCCTGCAACTGTGAGTCCTGCAACTGTGAGTCCTGCAGTAGTGAGTCCTGCAACAGTGAGTCCTGCAACAGTGAGTCCTGCAACTGTGAGTCCTGCAGTAGTGAGTCCTGCAACAGTGAGTCCTGCAACAGTGAGTCCTGCAACAGTGAGTCCTGCAGTAGTGAGTCCTGCAGCAGTGAGACCTGCAACAATGAGTCCTGCAACAGTGAGTCCTGCAGTAGTGAGTCCTGCAACAGCGAGTCCTGCAACAGTGAGTCCTGCAACAGTGAGTCCTGCAACTGTGAGTCCTGCAGTAGTGAGTCCTGCAACAGTGAGTCCTGCAACAGTGAGTCCTGCAACAGTGAGTCCTGCAACTGTGAGTCCTGCAACAGTGAGTCCTGCAGCAGTGAGTCCTGCAACAGTGAGTCCTGCAGCAGTAGGTCCTGCAACAGTGAGTCCTGCAGTAGTGAGTCCTGCAACTGTGAGTCCTGCAGTAGTGAGTCCTGCAGCAGCAGTGAGACCTGCAACAGTGAGTCCTGCAGCAGTGAGTCCTGCAACAGTGAGACCTGCAGCAGTGAGTCCTGCAACAGTGAGTCCTGCAACAATGAGACCTGCAACAGTGAGTCCTGCAGCAGTGAGTCCTGCAGCAGTGAGTCCTGCAGCAACAGTGAGTCCTGCAACAGTGAGTCCTGCAACAGTGTGTCCTGCAACAGTGAGTCCTGCAGCAGTGAGTCCTGCAGCAGTGAGTCCTGCAGCAGTGAGTCCTGCAGCAGCAGTGAGACCTGCAGCAGTGAGTCCTGCAACAGTGAGTCCTGCAGCAGTGAGTCCTGCAGCAGTGAGTCCTGCAGCAGTGAGTCCTGCAGCAGTGAGTCCTGCAACAGTGAGTCAATGCTGTCTGTTTGACTGTCTGTTGAAGAGAAAACACATATCAATCCATATGACTCGCTGGACATCCACTGTCATAGGACGTCAGAGGGAGGTCTGGTCTGGGTCAGAGGGGTCCAACATGGGAGGTCTGGGTCAGAGGGGTCCAACATGGGAGGTCTGGGTCAGAGGGGTCCAACATGGGAGGTCTGGGTCAGAGGGGTCCAACATGGGAGGTCTGGATCAAAGGGGTCCAACATGGGAGGGCTGGTCTGGGTCAGAGGGGCCCAACATGGGAGGTCTGGTCTGGGTCAGAGGGGTCCAACATGGGAGGTCTTGTCTGGGTCAGAGGGGTCCAACATGGGAGGGCTGGTCTGGGTCAGTGGGGTCCAACATGGGAGGGCTGGTCTGGGTCAGAGGGGTCCAACATGGGGGGGCTGGTCTGGGTCAGAGGGGTCCAACATGGGAGGGCTGGTCTGGGTCAGAGGAGTCCAACATGGGAGGGCTGGTCTGGGTCAGTGGGGTCCAACATGGTAGGTCTAGCTTGTTCTATGTTTCTCTCATTTGGCTGTGGATTGGAGAGGGTCGAGTAGGTGTCTCTCTCTACCACTAACACTGTTTCAGGGTGACGATACGAACATTGAGACACACACTTGTCCTGGGTCTGTCAAGGCCATCTCGCTCATTAACATAGGTCCAGGGTGACGGCCATTGAGAAACACACCTCTCCTGAAACACACTGCCCAGCTCCAGAGTGTTACCAGGGTGTTACGTCATTAATCTTCCCCGTCCTCTCCAGTCTCTGCTGTAGTTACCAGGGTGTTACGTCATTAATCTTCCCCGTCCTCTCCAGTCTCTGCTGTAGTTACCAGGGTGTTACGTCAGTAATCTTCCCCGTCCTCTCCAGTCTCTGCTGTAGTTACCAGGGTGTTACGTCATTAATCTTCCCCGTCCTCTCCAGTCTCTGCTGTAGTTACCAGGGTGTTACGTCATTAATCTTCCCCGTCCTCTCCAGTCTCTGCTGTAGTTACCAGGGTGTTACGTCATTAATCTTCCCCATCCTCTCCAGTCTCAGAGGTGGCTCTCTGCATTTCCTCTTGGAGCCTCGTAACACTCTGACACCCTGTCCGTCAAGCAGATTTCATCCATATGATCCTCTATCAGTGTGTGACTACAGCTGATGGTGCCCTCACGTGGTAGGGAGGGAAACTGCATGGACGACCCTGTGTTCTTCCTGCTCCGCCCCATGCCATTCTGACAGCTCACCACCAGGAGGTGCTTCTCCTCTGGGGAGCAGCCTGGGCCCTGGCCAGGGGGAGCAGGGGAAGAGGTGGTGATGTCGGGGAGGTGGGGGTGGAGGAGCATTGAGGAGGGGTGCGAGGGGTCGTGACCCCCGTGAGCGTGCTCGTGACCCAGCAGGCTGCTGCTCTTAGTGTTGAGGTGGGGCGTCTGGCTATAAGTGTGGCGGTACTCCTCCTCGATGTTGCGACCCAGCTTCCAACGCTTCCACTTCTTCAGGATCTCTGACTGGACCTTGGGGGGAGAGGGGGAGAGGGAGAGAGAAAAAGGGTGTGGAGGAAGGGAGAGAGAGAGAGAGTGAAATACAGACAGACAGAGACATGGTGAAAAGAGAGAGAGAGAGATAAAGAAGAAGAGAGAGGGAGAGAGATAAAGAGAGAGAGAGAGAGAGAGAGAGAGAGAGAGAGAGAGAGAGAGAGAGAGAGAGAGAGAGAGAGAGAGAGATAAAGAGAGAGAGAGAGAGAGAGAGAGAGAGAGAGAGAGAGAGAGAGAGAGAGAGAGAGTGATTTTATGTGTGATGTTCACGTTAAATTGAGAGTTGTTCCGGTAAATGGGAGACCAAGTTTAGAAGAAGAGGAGGAGAAGAGGTCTTACCTCTTTGTTGACAAAGCAGTATAAGATAGCTACCAGAAGACCCTGTAGAAACACCAAGATCTGAGTCAACACACACAACCATATTTTGTAACGTAACATTTTGTTACATTACAGCCTTATTCTAAAATGTATTAAATCAATTTTAAAACATCCTCATCAATCTACACACAATACCCCATAATGACATCAC
>NC_143034.1:75511370-75528870 GCF_057628025.1 Oncorhynchus mykiss | reverse complement strand
ACATACAGACAGCACCTGTCAATCAGAGGAACACAGCACTGAGGATAACATACAGACAGCACCTTTATACCTCTGTATACAAGGCTCAACACAGCACTGATGCTGACATAGACAGCACCTTTATACCTCTGTATACAAGGCTCAACACAGCACTGAGGCTGACATACAGACAGCACCTTTATACCTCTGTATACAAGGCTCAACACAGCACTGAGGCTGACATACAGACAGCACCTTTATACCTCTGTATACAAGGCTCAACACAGCACTGAGGCTAACATACAGACAGCACCTTTATACCTCTGTATACAAGGCTCAACACAGCACTGATGCTGACATACAGACAGCACCTGTCAAACAGAGGAACACAGCACTGATGCTGACATACAGACAGCACCTGTCAAACAGAGGAACACAGCACTGAGGATAACATACAGACAGCACCTGTCAATCAGAGGAACACAGCACTGAGGATAACATACAGACAGCACCTTTATACCTCTGTATACAAGGCTCAACACAGCACTGATGCTGACATACAGACAGCACCTGTCAATCAGAGGAACACAACACTGAGGATAACATACAGACAGCACCTGTCAATCAGAGGAACACAGCACTGAGGATAACATACAGACAGCACCTGTCAATCAGAGGAACACAGCACTGAGGATAACATACAGACAGCACCTTTATACCTCTGTATACAAGGCTCAACACAGCACTGAGGCTGACATACAGACAGCACCTTTATACCTCTGTATACAAGGCTCAACACAGCACTGAGGCTAACATACAGACAGCACCTGTCAAACAGAGGAACACAGCACTGAGGATAACATACAGACAGCACCTGTCAATCAGAGGAACACAGCACTGAGGATAACATACAGACAGCACCTTTATACCTCTGTATACAAGGCTCAACACAGCACTGAGGCTGACATACAGACAGCACCTTTATACCTCTGTATACAAGGCTCAACACAGCACTGAGGCTGACATACAGACAGCACCTTTATACCTCTGTATACAAGGCTCAACACAGCACTGAGGCTGACATACAGACAGCACCTTTATACCTCTGTATACAAGGCTCAACACAGCACTGAGGCTGACATACAGACAGCACCTTTATACCTCTGTATACAAGGCTCAACACAGCACTGAGGCTGACATACAGACAGCACCTTTATACCTCTGTATACAAGGCTCAACACAGCACTGAGGCTGACATACAGACAGCACCTTTATACCTCTGTATACAAGGCTCAACACAGCACTGAGGCTGACATACAGACAGCACCTTTATACCTCTGTATACAAGGCTCAACACAGCACTGAGGCTGACATACAGACAGCACCTTTATACCTCTGTATACAAGGCTCAACACAGCACTGAGGCTGACATACAGACAGCACCTTTATACCTCTGTATACAAGGCTCAACACAGCACTGAGGCTGACATACAGACAGCACCTGTCAAACAGAGGAACACAGCACTGAGGCTGACATACAGACAGCACCTTTATACCTCTGTATACAAGGCTCAACACAGCACTGAGGCTGACATACAGACAGCACCTCTATTCCCCAGGGTTGTATTGTAAAGGCCCTGAAAACAAGGCTCAACACAACACACAGCGTAACATACAGGGCCCAGTATACAAGGCTCAACACAACACACAGCGTAACATACAGGGCCCAGTATACAAGGCTCAACACAACACACAGCGTAACATACAGGGCCCAGTATACAAGGCTCAACACAACACACAGCGTAACATACAGGGCCCAGTATACAAGGCTCAACACAACACACAGCGTAACATACAGGGCCCAGTATACAAGGCTCAACACAACACACAGCGTAACATACAGGGCCCAGTATACAAGGCTCAACACAACACACAGCGTAACATACAGGGCCCAGTATACAAGGCTCAACACAACACACAGCGTAACATACAGGGCCCAGTATACAAGGCTCAACACAACACACAGCGTAACATACAGGGCCCAGTATACAAGGCTCAACACAACACAGAGGGAACAAGAGAGTTTATAGTAGGGTACACATCACAGGAGGTTTCCTGCATTACACATGGCAGGAGGTTTCCTGGTTTACACATCACAGGAGGTTTCCTGTATTACACATCGCAGGAGGTTTCCTGCATTACACATCGCAGGAGGTTTCCTGGTTTACACATCACAGGAGGTTTCCTGCATTACACATCACAGGAGGTTTCCTGCATTACACATCACAGGAGGTTTCCTGCATTACACATCACAGGAGGTTTCCTGGTTTACACATCACAGGAGGTTTCCTGCATTACACATCGCAGGAGGTTTCCTGCATTACACATCACAGGAGGTTTCCTGCATTACACATCACAGGAGGTTTCCTGCATTACACATCGCAGGAGGTTTCCTGCATTACACATCACAGGAGGTTTCCTGCATTACACATCGCAGGAGGTTTCCTGCATTACACATCACAGGAGGTTTCCTGCATTACACATCACAGGAGGTTTCCTGCATTACACATGGCAGGAGGTTTCCTGGTTTACACATCACAGGAGGTTTCCTGCATTACACATCACAGGAGGTTTCCTGCATTACACATCGCAGGAGGTTTCCTGCATTACACATCACAGGAGGTTTCCTGCATTACACATCACAGGAGGTTTCCTGCATTACACATCACAGGAGGTTTCCTGGTTTACACATCACAGGAGGTTTCCTGCATTACACATCGCAGGAGGTTTCCTGCATTACACATCACAGGAGGTTTCCTGCATTACACATCACAGGAGGTTTCCTGCATTACACATCACAGGAGGTTTCCTGGTTTACACATCACAGGAGGTTTCCTGCATTACACATCACAGGAGGTTTCCTGGTTTACACATCACAGGAGGTTTCCTGGTTTACACATCACAGGAGGTTTCCTGGTTTACACATCACAGGAGGTTTCCTGTATTACACATCACAGGAGGTTTCCTGTATTACACATCACAGGAGGTTTCCTGCATTACACATGGCAGGAGGTTTCCTGGTTTACACATCGCAGGAGGTTTCCTGCATTACACATCGCAGGAGATTTCCTGCATTACACATCACAGGAGGTTTCCTGCATTACACATCGCAGTAGGTTTCCTGGTTTACTAACCTGCCTGTGTTCTAAACAGACATTCCCGTCAACCGCTAAATGGTTTCAGGTCACAGCTATTGACTATAAATCTTCTGCTAAATTGACCAAGATCCTCCAAGGAACACTGCAGGGATTTTCACTTGGAGAGAGCAGGCTGTCTGACCTCTCAATTCCATGTCTCTAAAAATATTGGAGGTGTCATCAGTCATGCATCATTGCATCGACAGTAGTACTCACTAATGCAGGCACTCACTCACGCATGCAGGCACTCACTCACTAATGCAGACACTCACTCACGCATGCAGGCACTCACTCACTCATGCAGGCACTCACTCACTCATGCAGGCACTCACTCACGCATGCAGGCACTCACTCACGCATGCAGGCACTCACTCACGCATGCAGACACTCACTCACTCATGCAGGCACTCACTCACTAATGCAGACACTCACTCACGCATGCAGGCACTCACTCACGCATGCAGACACTCACTCACGCATGCAGACACTCACTCACGCATGCAGGCACTCACTCACTCATGCAGGCACTCACTCACGCATGCAGGCACTCACTCACTCATGCAGGCACTCACTCACTCATGCAGGCACTCACTCACGCATGCAGGCACTCACTCACTCATGCAGGCACTCACTCACTCATTGCAGGCACTCACTCACTCATGCAGGCACTTACTCCTCATTTTCATACAGGTATTTCACCATCACCCAGGGCACCAGGAAGATCAGAGGGGCACCTGCAGAGAGAATCACATTAAACACACCAAGAACTCATAGACTACCTAACCCTGAGACGGACTATCTCTATAATATCTCTAGTACCTAACCCTGAGGGTGACTATATCTATAATATCTCTATTACCTAACCCTGAGGGTGACTATATCTATAATATCTCTACTACATAACCCTGAGGGTGACTATGTCTATAATATCTCTACTACCTAACCCTGAGGGTGACTATGTCTATAATATCTCTACAACATAACCCTGAGACTGACTATCTCTATAATATCTCTACTACCTAACCCTGAGGGTGACTATATCTATAAAATCTCTATTACCTAACCCTGAGACTGACTATCTCTATAATATCTCTACTACCTAACCCTGAGACTGACTATATCTATAATATCTCTACTAACTAAACCTGAGGGTGACTATATCTCTAATATCTCTACTACCTAACCCTGAGACTGACTATATCGCTACTACCTAACCCTGAGGGTGACTATATCTATAATATCTTGACTACCCAACCCTGAGGGTGACTATATCTCTACTACCTAACCCTGAGACTGACTATATCTATAATATCTCTAGTACCTAACCCTGAGGGTGACTATATCTATAATATTTCTACTACATAACCCTGAGGGTGACTATATCTATAATATTTCTACTACATAACCCTGAGGGTGACTATATCTATAATATCTCTACTACATAACCCTGAGGGTGACTATATCTATAATATTTCTACTACATAACCCTGAGGGTGACTATATCTATAATATCTCTACTACCTAACCCTGAGGGTGACTATCTCTATAATATCTCTACTACCTAACCCTGAGACTACATAACCCTGAGGGTGACTATATCTATAAAATCTCTGCTACCTAACCTTGAGGGTGACTATCTCTACAATATCTCTACTACCTAACCCTGAGGGTGACTATATCTCTACTACCTAACCCTGAGAGTGACTATATCTATAATATCTCTGCTACCTAACCCTGAGGGTGACTATCTCTATAATATATCTACTACCTAACCCTGAGGGTGACTATATCTATAATATCTCTACTATCTAACCCAGAGGGTGACTATGCCCAAATATCTCTACTACCTAACCCTGAGTGTGACTATATCTATAATATCTCTACTACCTAACCCTGAGGGTGACTATATCTATAATATCTCTACTACCTAACCCTGAGGGTGACTATATCTCTACTACCTAACCCTGAGAGTGACTATATCTATAATATCTCTACTACCTAACCCTGAGACTGACTATATCTGTAATATCTCTATTACCTAACCCTGAGGATGACTATATCTATAATATCTCTACTACCTAACCCTGAGGGTGACTATGTCTATAATATCTCTACTACCTAACCCTGAGGGTGACTATATCTATAGTATCTCTAGTACCTAACCCTGAGGGTGACTATATCTATAACATCTCTATTACCTAACCCTGAGGGTGACTATATCTCTAGTACCTAACCCTGAGGGTGACTATATCTCTAGTACCTAACCCCGAGGGTGACTAAATCTATAATATCTCTACTACCTAACCCCGAGGGTGACTTTATCTCTAATATCGCTACTACCTAACCCTGAGACTGACTATATCTATAATATCTCTACTACCTAACCCTGAGGGTGACTATGTCTATAATATCTCTACTACCTAACCCCGAGGGTGACTATATCTATAATATCTCTACTACATAACCCTGAGACTGACTATATCTATAATATCTCTACTACCTAACCCTGAGACTGATTATATCTCTACTACCTAACCCTGAGGGTGACTATATCTATAATAGATCTACTACCTAACCCTGAGGATGACTATATCTATAATATCTCTACTACCTAACCCTGAGGGTGACTATATCTATAATAGATCTACCACCTAACCCTGAGGGTGACTATATCTATAATATCTCTACTACCTAACCCTGAGGGTGACTATATCTCTAATATCTCTACTACCTAACCCTGAGACTGACTATATCTATAATAGATCTACTACCTAACCCTGAGGGTGACTATCTCTATAAAATCTCTACTACCTAACCCTGACTGACTATATCTATAATATCTCTACTACCTAACCCTGAGGGTGACTATATCTCTAATATCTCTACTACCTAACCCTGAGACTGACTATATCTATAATATCTCTACTACCTAACCCTGAGGGTGACTATATCTATAATATCTCTACTACCTTACCCTGAGGGTGACTATATCTATAATAGATCTACTCAGGTGTCTGGCTACCAAACAGATTACCAAATGCTCTGACTTCTGGTATATAATGTGCTGTGCTGCGACAAATACACAACCTCCACCCCCTCCCTCTCCTCTCCTCACCCCCCCCCCCCCCTCCTCCCCCTCCTCTCCTCCCCCTCCTCACCCCAGCCGATACACAGGTAGATGTTGAAGTAGTTTCTCTCAGTGAACACGGTGATGACCAGCAGGTTGTGGAGGTAGATGCCTTCCACCAGCAGCCAATAGCTGTTAGCCATGATACTGTACTGCATCATCACCACGGCGATACGACACCCCACCGCCGTCTGCAGGACACAACACACAAAAAAAATACACGTTTCAAGACTTAACAAAGCCCTTCTAATTCTCCTGTATGTCTAAACAATGGTTCAGATATCAAGCCCTTAGAATCCTCCTGTATGGCTAAACAATGCTTCAGAGATCAAGCCCTTCTAATTCTCCTGTATGGCTAAACAATGGTTCAGAGATCAAGCCCTTAGAATCCTCCTGTATGGCTAAACAATGCTTCAGAGATCAAGCCCTTATAATCCTCCTGTATGGCTAAACAATGCTTCAGAGATCAAGCCCTTAGAATCCTCCTGTATGACTAAACAATGGTTCAGAGATCAAGCCCTTAGAATCCTCCTGTATGGCTAAACAATGCTTCAGAGATCAAGCCCTTAGAATCCTCCTGTATGGCTAAACAATGGTTCAGAGATCAAGCCCTTAGAATCCTCCTGTATGGCTAAACAATGGTTCAGAGATCAAGCCCTTAGAATCCTCCTGTATGGCTAAACAATGGTTCAGAGATCAAGCCCTTAGAATCCTCCTGTATGGCTAAACAATGGTTCAGAGATCAAGCCCTTATAATCCTCCTGTATGGCTAAACAATGGTTCAGAGATCAAGCCCTTAGAATCCTCCTGTATGGCTAAACAATGGTTCAGAGATCAAGCCCTTATAATCCTCCTGTATGGCTAAACAATGGTTCAGAGATCAAGCCCTTAGAATCCTCCTGTATGGCTAAACAATGCTTCAGAGATCAAACCCTTAGAATCCTCCTGTATGACTAAACAATGGTTCAGAGATCAAGCCCTTAGAATCCTCCTGTATGGCTCAAGGTACTAAACGATATCATAACCGCCATCGATAAAAGACAGTACTGTGCAGCCGTCTTCATAGACCTTGCCAAGGCTTTCGACTCTGTCAATCAGCGTATTCTTATCGGCAGACTCAGTAGCCTCAGTTTTTCGGATGACTGCCTTGCCTGGTTCACCAATTACTTTGCAGACAGAGTTCAGTGTGTCAAATCGGAGGGCATGCTGTCCGGTCCTCTGGCAGTCTCTATGGGGGTGCCACAGGGTTCAATTCTCGGGCCGACTCTTTTCTCTGTA
This sequence comes from Oncorhynchus mykiss, assembly GCF_057628025.1. Lineage (NCBI taxonomy): Eukaryota > Metazoa > Chordata > Actinopteri > Salmoniformes > Salmonidae > Oncorhynchus > Oncorhynchus mykiss. Next base: position 75,521,289 of record NC_143034.1, on the reverse strand, counting down.
TATATCAATGATGTTTCTCATGCTGCGGGCGATTCCCTGATCCACCTCTACGCAGACGACACCATTCTATATACTTCCGGCCCGTCCTTGGACACTGTGCTATCTAACCTCCAAACGAGCTTCAATGCAATACAGCACTCCTTCCGTGGCCTCCAACTGCTCTTAAACGCTAGTAAAACCAAATGCATGCTTTTCAACCGTTCGCTGCCTGCACCCGCACGCCTGACCAGCATCACCACCCTGGATGGTTCCGACCTTGAATATGTGGACATCTATAAGTACCTAGGTGTCTGGCTAGACTCTAAGCTCTCCTTCCAGACCCATATCAAACATCTCCAATCGAAAATCAAATCAAGAGTCGGCTTTCTATTCCGCAACAAAGCCTCCTTCACTCACGCCGCCAAACTTACCCTAGTAAAACTGACTATCCTACCGATCCTCGACTTCGGCGATGTCATCTACAAAATTGCTTCCAACACTCTACTCAGCAAACTGGATGCAGTTTATCACAGTGCCATCCGTTTTGTCACTAAAGCACCTTATACCACCCACCACTGCGACTTGTATGCTCTAGTCGGCTGGCCCTCGCTACATATTCGTCGCCAGACCCACTGGCTTCAGGTCATCTACAAGTCCATGCTAGGTAAAGCTCCGCCTTATCTCAGTTCACTGGTTACGATGGCAACACCCATCCGTAGCACGCGCTCCAGCAGGTGTATCTCACTGATCATCCCTAAAGCCAACACCTCATTTGGCCGCCTTTCGTTCCAGTTCTCTGCTGCCTGTGACTGGAACGAATTGCAAAAATCGCTGAAGTTGGAGACTTTTATCTCCCTCACCAACTTCAAACATCTGCTATCTGAGCAGCTAACCGATCGCTGCAGCTGTACATAGTCTATTGGTAAATAGCCCACCCATTTTCACCTACCTCATCCCCATACTGTTTTTATTTATTTATTTTTCTGCTCTTTTGCACACCAATATCTCTACCTGTACATAACCATCTGATCATTTATCACTCCAGTGTTAATCTGCATAATTGTAATTATTTGCCTACCTTCTCATGCCTTTTGCACACAATGTATATATAGACTCCCCTTTTTTCTACTGTGTTATTGACTTGTTAATTGTTTACTCCATGTGTAACTCTGTGTTGTCTGTTCACACTGCTATGCTTTATCTTGGCCAGGTCGCAGTTGCAAATGAGAACTTGTTCTCAACTAGCCTACCTGGTTAAATAAAGGTGAAATAAAATTTAAAAAAATAAATAAACAATGCTTCAGAGATCAAACCCTTAGAATCCTGGTCAACTCAACACACCCACCTCGTTGTTGACCTGCTACTTTATCTCACCCTGGTCAACTCAACACACCCACCTTGTTGTTGACTGGACTCTTTACCTCACCCTGGTCAACGCAACCCAACACTCCCACCTTGTTGTTGACTGGACTCTTTACCTCACCCTGGTCAACTCAACACTCCCACCTTGTTGTTGACTGGACTCTTTACCTCACCCTGGTCAACTCAACACTCCCACCTTGTTGTTGACTGGACTCTTTACCTCACCCTGGTCAACTCAACACTCCCACCTTGTTGTTGACTGGACTCTTTACCTCACCCTGGTCAACTTAACTCAACACCCCCACCTTGTTGTTGACTGGACTCTTTACCTCACCCTGGTCAACTCAACTCAACACCCCCACCTTGTTGTTGACTGGACTCTTTACCTCATCCAGGTCAACTCAACACACCCACCTCGTTGTTGACTGGACTCTTTACCTCACCCTGGTCAACTTAACTCAACACCCCCACCTCGTTGTTGACTGGACTCTTTATCTCACCCTGGTCAACCCAACTCAACACACCCACCTCGTTGTTGACTGGACTCTTTATCTCACCCTGGTCAACTTAACTCAACACTCCCACCTTGTTGTTGACTGGACTCTTTACCTCACCCTGGTCAACTCAACTCAACACACCCTCCTTGTTGTTGAACGGCACTACTTTTGACCACGACCCTTTCAGACAAACAACAACAACAACAACAACACACCTCGTTGTTGACGAGCCACTCCACCTCATAGTCTGTAACTTCCTGGTCCTGTCCGATGTTGACGCTGGGAGCCTCCAACATGGCGTCCTTTATCAGGATGGACAGAGCACGCAGGATGAAGGATGCAAACAGGTTCATGTGGATGTTGTTCCTCATACAGTGGAGCTTCCTGTAAGGGGAGGGGGGGGGGGGGACAGTGTGCTTCCTGTTAGGGGGAATGTCAACTACAGCAGAGGTAATATAACAAAGATGAAATGTTAAAGGAATGGAATTAGAATATGTATGTATGGTTACTAGGTGGCCAAACAGTAAGGTCAGTGGAGCTACCTTGCTTCACTGACCTGTCCATTCAAATCAAACATGTTTAATTGATGAGAAACATACACCTTTCTACCTCCATGAAGAGTGGTGGGTGGCTGAGAGGACATGGTGGGTGGCTGAGAGGACATGGTGGGTGGCTGAGAGGACATGGTGGGTGGCTGAGAGGTCATGGTGGGTGGCTGAGAGGACATGGTGGGTGGCTGAGTGGCTGAGAGGACATGGTGGGTGGCTGAGAGGTCATGGTGGGTGGCTGAGAGGTCATGGTGGGTGGCTGAGGGGACATGGTGGGTGGCTGAGAGGTCATGGTGGGTGGCTGAGAGGACATGGTGGGTGGCTGAGAGGACATGGTGGGTGGCTGAGAGGACATGGTGGGTGGCTGAGAGGTCATGGTGGGTGGCTGAGTGGCTGAGAGGACATGGTGGGTGGCTGAGAGGACATGGTGGGTGGCTGAGAGGACACGGTGGGTGGCTGAGAAGACATGGTGGGTGGCTGAGAGGACATGGTGGGTGGCTGAGAGGACACGGTGGGTGGCTGAGAGGACATGGTGGGTGGCTCAGTGGCTGAGAGGACATGGTGGGTGGCTCAGTGGCTGAGAGGACATGGTGGGTGGCTGAGAGGTCATGGTGGGTGGCTGAGAGGACATAGTGGGTGGCTGAGAGGACATGGTGGGTGGCTGAGAGGACATGGTGGGTGGCTGAGAGGACATGGTGGGTGGCTCAGTGGCTGAGAGGACATGGTGGGTGGCTGAGAGGTCATGGTGGGTGGCTGAGAGGACATGGTGGGTGGCTGAGAGGACATGGTGGGTGGCTGAGAGGACAAGGTGGGTGGCTGAGAGGACAAGGTGGGTGGCTGAGAGGACACGGTGGGTGGCTGAGAGGACATGGTGGGTGGCTGAGAGGACATGGTGGGTGGCTGAGAGGACATGGTGGGTGGCTGAGAGGACATGGTGGGTGGCTGAGTGGCTGAGAGGTCATGGTGTCTGTCTGTCTTTCCTCTTTACGGTCATGAGGTGAGGGTTACCTGATCATGGTACCAAGCATTAACACAAATCCTACAGGCTGTCTTAGTGTTTGTGTGTGTATCTCTCTCTCTCAGTGTGTGTGTCTCTATGGGTGTGTGTGTGTGTGTGTGTCTCAGTGTGTGTGTCTCTCTGGGTGTGTGTGTGTGTGTGTGTGTGTTACCTGAAAGTGATCAGGATTCCGAGCGCTAACACCAGAGCCCCCAGAGACAGAGAGTAGCCCACGGTGTACATGGTCCGGAACTTCTTGAGGATCTGACCATAGTGAGGCTACACACACACACACACACACACACACACACACACACACACACACACACACAGAAACAATAAGGAAAGTTGGGAAAGTATTCAGGACTCTTGACTTTTTCCACATTTTGTTACATTACAGCTTTATTTTAAAATGTATTAAATTAAATGTTTTCCTCATCAATCTATACACAATACCCCATAATGACATCACAATACCCCATAATGACATCACAATACCCCATAATGACATCACAATACCCCATAATGACATCACAATACCCCATAATGACATCACAATACCCCATAATGACATCACGATACCCCATAATGACATCACAATACCCCATAATGACATCACAATACCAATGACAAAGCAAAAACAGGTTTTTAGAATTTCTTGCAATTTAAAGACATACAACAGAAATATGACAACAAATTGATGTGCATCCTGTTTCCATTGATTGGTGTCCACCTGTGGTAAATTCAATTGATTGGACATGGTTTGGAAAGGCACACACCTGTCTATATAAGGTCCCACAGTTGACAGTGCATGTCGGAGCAAAAACCAAGCCATGAGGTCAAAGGAGTTGTCCGTGGAGCTCCGAGACAGGATTGTGTCGAATCAATTTCAAATTTTATTTGTCACATACACATGGTTAGCAGATGTTAATGCGAGTGTAGCGAAATGCTTGTGCTTCTAGTTCCGACAATGCAGTAATTATCAACAAGTAATCTAGCTAACAATTCCAAAACTACTACCTTATAGACACAAGTGTAAGGGGATAAAGAATATGTACATAAAGATATATGAATGAGTGATGGTACAGAGCGGCACAGGCAAGATACAGTAGATGGTAGTGCAGTATATACATATGAGATGAGTATGTAAACAAAGTGGCATAGTTAAAGTGGCTAGTGATACATGTATTACATAAAGATGCAGTAGATGATATAGAGTACAGTATATACATATACATATGAGATGAATAATGTAGGTTATGTAAACATTATATTAGGTAGCATTGTTTAAAGTGGCTAGTGATATATTTCACATCATTTCCCATCAATTCCCATTATTAAAGTGGCTGGAGTTGAGTCAGTGTGTTGGCAGCAGCCACTCAATGTTAGTGGTGGCTGTTTAACAGTCTGATGGCCTTGAGATAGAAGCTGTTTTTCAGTCTCTCGGTCCCAGCTTTGATGCACCTGTACTGACCTCGCCTTCTGGATGATATCGGGGTGAACAGGCAGTGGCTCGGGTGGTTGTTGTCCTTGATGATCTTTATGGCCTTCCTGTGACATCGGGTGGTGTAGGTGTCCTGGAGGGCAGGTAGTTTGCCCCCGGTGATGCGTTGTGCAGACCTCACTACCCTCTGGAGAGCCTTACGGTTGTGGGCGGAGCAGTTGCCGTACCAGGCGGTGATACAGCCCGACAGGATGCTCTCGATAGTGCATCTGTAGAAGTTTGTGAGCACAGATCTGGGGAAGGGTACCAAGAAAATGTCGGCAGCATTGAAGGTCCCCAAAAACAAGTGGCCTCCATCATTCTTAAATGGAAGAAGTTTGGAACCACCAAGACTCTTCCTAGAGCTGGCTGCCCAGCCTTGGACAGGGAGGTGACCAAGAACCCAATGGTACTCTGATAGAGCTTCAGAGTTCCTCTGTGGAGATGGGAGAAACTTCCAGAAGGACAACCATCACTGCAGCACTCCACCAATCAGGCCTTTATGGTAAAGTGGCCAGACGGAAGCCCACCTGGAGTTTGTCAAAAGGCACCTAAAGGACTCTCAGACCATGAGAAACAAGATTGTTTTTCAGCGGCAAAAAGTCGGACACTAGTCAGGATCAAAGGAAAGATGAACGGAACAAAGTACAGAGAGATTCTTGATGAAAACCTGCTCCAGAGAGCTCAGGCCCTCAGACTGGTCGAAGGTTCACCTTCCAACAGGACAACAACCCTAAGAACACAGCCAAGACAACGCAGGAGTGGCTTGTCCTCATGTCCTTGAGTGGCCCAGCCAGAGCCCTGATTTGAACCTGATTGAACATCTCTGGAGAAACCTGAAAATAGCTGTGTAGCGACGCTCCCCATCCAACCTGACAGAGCTTGAGAGGATCTGCAGAGAAGAATTGGAGAAACTCCCCAGATACAGGTGTGCCAAGCTTGTAGCGTCATACCTTGTAACATCGTCTTTTCAGTTCGCTGCAGCTAGCGACTGGAACGAGCTGCAACAAACACTCAACCTGGACAGTTTTTATCTCAATCTCTTCATCCAAAGACTCAATCATGGACACTCTTACTGACAGTTATGGGGTATCTTGATGTCATTATGGGGTATTGTGATGTCATTATGGGGTATTGTGATGTCATTATGGGGTATTGTGTGTGTAGATTGATGAGGGGAAAAAACAATTGAATCCATTTTAGAATAAGACTGTAACGTTGGAAAATGTGGAAAAATGTCTGAATACCTTCTGAATGGCCTGTCCATTTAGCCTACACACCTCAGTACACTCACACGGATGAAAAACACGAATCAATTCTATACACCCATTTAGCCTACACACCTCAGTACACTCACACGGATGAAAAACACGAATCAATTCTATACACCCATTTAGCCTACACACCTCAGTACACTCACACGGATGAAAAACACGAATCAATTCTATACACCCTTCCCATCATGTCTGTATGACGATATTTTATCCACAGCATTTCCCGAGCCTCACTCACAAGAGACACATCATTTTCACCTGAGCAGGATCATTAGCATCACACTCGCTCGTGTTCTTCTGGGGAACCCACTGGCCGTCCGCGTCACACTCCCTGTACACCGAACCATGCTGGACTGGAACAGACACACATTACAGGTAGACTGTCATTCACTGACCCAAGCAGACTTGTTACCCTTTCACACTACCTCTCACACTCCCTGTACACCGAACCATGCTGGACTGGAACAGACACACATTACAGGTAGACTGTCATTCACTGACCCAAGCAGACTACCTATCACACTCCCTGTACACCGAACCATGCTGGACTGGAACAGACACACATTACAGGTAGACTGTCATTCACTGACCCAAGCAGACTTGTTACCCTTTCACACTACCTCTCACACTCCCTGTACACCGAACCATGCTGGACTGGAACAGACACACATTACAGGTAGACTGTCATTCACTGACCCAAGCAGACTTGTTACCCTTTCACACTACCTCTCACACTCCCTGTACACCGAACCATGCTGGACTGGAACAGACACACGTTACAGGTAGACTGTCATTCACTGACCCAAGCAGACGTGTTACCCTTTCACACTACCTATCACACTAACCTGACAGAAGTTTCAGATATTTGACGTGAGTTTGGTATTTATTGAACGTGACATACAAGCACCAATCAACAAACCAATCAATTCATCAAATCAACCAACCAATCAGCATCAACCTTCACCTTTGTGGTGCCAGGGCAGGTACCAGGGACAGGACACACTGACGGTAGTGTTGGCGAGTCCATCGGGCCAGCAGGCATACATGTCAAAGGTCCTGTTACACACAACACCTACAGGAAACAGTTACAGAACATCTCTTTATCTGGGGGAAACAATTACTGTTGATCGGAACACATCCTGTCCAATCAGATCTGTGAAGAGGGAGGGAATATCTTCCTGGAACGAAGGATAGACATGTTTATTTTACATTTTTATTTTTATCTTTATTTAACCAGGCAAGTCAGTTAAGAACAAATTCTTATTTAGCAATGACGGCCTAGGAACAGTGGGTTAACTGGTCTAGGAACAGTGGGTTAACTGGTCTAGGAACAGTGGGTTAACTGGTCTAGGAACAGTGGGTTAACTGGTCTAGGAACAGTGGGTTAACTGGTCTAGGAACAGTGGGTTAACTGGTCTAGGAACAGTGGGTTAACTGGTCTAGGAACAGTGGGTTAACTGGTCTAGGAACAGTGGGTTAACTGGTCTAGGAACAGTGGGTTAACTGGTCTAGGAACAGTGGGTTAACTGGTCTAGGAACAGTGGGTTAACTGGTCTAGGAACAGGGGGTTAACTGGTCTAGGAACAGTGGGTTAACTGGTCTAGGAACAGTGGGTTAACTGGTCTAGGAACAGTGGGTTAACTGGTCTAGGAACAGTGGGTTAACTGGTCTAGGAACAGTGGGTTAACTGGTCTAGGAACAGTGGGTTAACTGGTCTAGGAACAGTGGGTTAACTGGTCTAGGAACAGTGGGTTAACTGGTCTAGGAACAGTGGGTTAACTGGTCTAGGAACAGTGGGTTAACTGGCCTAGGAACAGTGGGTTAACTGGTCTAGGAACAGTGGGTTAACTGGTCTAGGAACAGTGGGTTAACTGGTCTAGGAACAGTGGGTTAACTGGTCTAGGAACAGTGGGTTAACTGGTCTAGGAACAGTGGGTTAACTGGTCTAGGAACAGTGGGTTAACTGGTCTAGGAACAGTGGGTTAACTGGTCTAGGAACAGTGGGTTAACTGGTCTAGGAACAGGGGGTTAACTGGTCTAGGAACAGTGGGTTAACTGGTCTAGGAACAGTGGGTTAACTGGTCTAGGAACAGTGGGTTAACTGGTCTAGGAACAGTGGGTTAACTGGTCTAGGAACAGTGGGTTAACTGGTCTAGGAACAGTGGGTTAACTGGCCTAGGAACAGTGGGTTAACTGGTCTAGGAACAGTGGGTTAACTGGTCTAGGAACAGTGGGTTAACTGGTCTAGGAACAGTGGGTTAACTGGTCTAGGAACAGTGGGTTAACTGGTCTAGGAACAGTGGGTTAACTGGTCTAGGAACAGTGGGTTAACTGGTCTAGGAACAGTGGGTTAACTGGTCTAGGAACAGTGGGTTCCTAGGCCGCAGAACGACAGATTTATACCTTGTCAGCTCGGGGGTTTGAACTTGCAACCTTCCGGTTACTAGTCCAACGCTCTAACCACTAGTTTACCCTGTATCCACTGCCACAGCCGACCCTCACCGGGAGAGCAGAATGGAGGACCTTCATCTTCCCATAATGCACGGTGCTACACAGTGTTTATGGTGGTGAGTGTGCGTCCCGGCGTGTGCGCGTGTTTCTCACCAGTGAGCGGCGGTTCTCTGCTGTGATTGCGGCTACACTCCTCCGTGTACATCACCCATCTCTGCATCAACGCCTTTAATGGCTTAGCTGGGGACACCTGGGGGACAGACAGACAGTAAACTGATAGCCAGGGACACCTGGGGGTCAGACAGACAGTAAACAGATAACCAGGGACACCTGGGGGACAGACAGACAGATAGTAAACAGATAGCCAGGGACAGCTGGGGGACAGACAGTCAGTAAACAGATAGCCATGGACACCTGGGGGACAGACAGTCAGTAAACAGATAGCCATTGACACCTAGGGGACAGACAGACAGTAAACAGGTAGGCAGAGAGACAGTGAGACAGAGAGACAGACAGGCAGAGAGACAGATAGGCAGAGAGATGGAGAGACAGACAGGCAGAGAGACAGACAGGCAGAGAGATGGAGAGACAGACAGGCAGAGAGATGGAGAGACAGACAGGCAGAGAGACAGACAGGCAGAGAGATGGAGAGACATACAGGCAGAGAGACAGATAGGCAGAGAGATGGAGAGACAGACAGGCAGAGAGATGGAGAGACAGACAGGCAGAGAGATGGAGAGACAGACAGGCAGAGAGATGGAGAGACAGACAGGCAGAGAGACAGACAGGCAGAGAGACATACAGGCAGAGAGACATACAGGCAGAGAGACAGATGTGCAGAGAGAGAGACAGGCAGAGAGATGGAGAGACAGACAGGCAGAGAGATGGAGAGACATACAGGCAGAGAGACATACAGGCAGAGAGACATACAGGCAGAGAGACAGATAGGCAGAGAGACAGACAGGCAGAGAGATGGAGAGACAGACAGGCAGAGAGACAGACAGGCAGAGAGATGGAGAGACATACAGGCAGAGAGACAGATAGGCAGAGAGACAGACAGGCAGAGAGATGGAGAGACAGACAGGCAGAGAGACAGACAGGCAGAGAGATGGAGAGACATACAGGCAGAGAGACATACAGGCAGAGAGACAGATAGGCAGAAAGATGGAGAGACAGACAGGCAGAGAGATGGAGAGACAGACAGGCAGAGAGATGGAGAGACAGACAGGCAGAGAGATGGAGAGACAGACAGGCAGAGAGACAGACAGGCAGAGAGACATACAGGCAGAGAGACATACAGGCAGAGAGACAGATGTGCAGAGAGAGAG
>NC_143034.1:75491370-75498870 GCF_057628025.1 Oncorhynchus mykiss | reverse complement strand
TTTATATTCTGGGGTGGTGAAGTAGGAACGGTCTTAAGCAGAGTCCATTTATATTCTGGGGTGGTGAAGTAGGAACGGTCTTAATCAGAGTCCATTTATATTCTGGGGTGGTGAAGTAGGATCGGTGTTAATCAGAGTCCATTTATATTCTGGGGTGGTGAAGTAGGAACAGTCTTAATCAGAGTCCATTTATATTCTGGGGTGGTGAAGTAGGAACGGTCTTAAGCAGAGTCCATTTATATTCTGGGGTGGTGAAGTAGGAACGGTCTTAATCAGAGTCCATTTATATTCTGGGGTGGTGAAGTAGGATCGGTGTTAATCAGAGTCCATTTATATTCTGGGGTGGTGAAGTAGGAACAGTCTTAATCAGAGTCCATTTATATTCTGGGGTGGTGAAGTAGGAACGGTCTTAATCAGAGTCCATTTATATTCTGGGGTGGTGAAGTAGGAACGGTCTTAAGCAGAGTCCATTTATATTCTGGGGTGGTGAAGTAGGAACGGTCTTAAGCAGAGTCCATTTATATTCTGGGGTGGTGAAGTAGGAACGGTCTTAATCAGAGTCCATTTATATTCTGGGGTAGTGAAGTAGGAACGGTCTTAATCAGAGTCCATTTATATTCTGGGGTGGTGAAGTAGGAACGGTCTTAATCAGAGTCCATTTATATTCTGGGGTGGTGAAGTAGGAACGGTCTTAAGCAGAGTCCATTTATATTCTGGGGTGGTGAAGTAGGAAAAGTCTTAATCAGAGTCCATTTATATTCTGGGATGGTGAAGTAGGAACGGTCTTAATCAGAGTCCATTTATATTCTGGGGTGGTGAAGTAGGAACGGTCTTAATCAGAGTCCATTTATATTCTGGGGTGGTGAAGTAGGAACGGTCTTAAGCAGAGTCCATTTATATTCTGGGGTGGTGAAGTAGGAACGGTCTTAATCAGAGTCCATTTATATTCTGGGGTGGTGAAGTAGGATCGGTGTTAATCAGAGTCCATTTATATTCTGGGGTGGTGAAGTAGGAACAGTCTTAATCAGAGTCCATTTATATTCTGGGGTGGTGAAGTAGGAACGGTCTTAAGCAGAGTCCATTTATATTCTGGGGTGGTGAAGTAGGAACGGTCTTAATCAGAGTCCATTTATATTCTGGGGTGGTGAAGTAGGATCGGTGTTAATCAGAGTCCATTTATATTCTGGGGTGGTGAAGTAGGAACAGTCTTAATCAGAGTCCATTTATATTCTGGGGTGGTGAAGTAGGAACGGTCTTAATCAGAGTCCATTTATATTCTGGGGTGGTGAAGTAGGAACGGTCTTAAGCAGAGTCCATTTATATTCTGGGGTGGTGAAGTAGGAACGGTCTTAATCAGAGTCCATTTATATTCTGGGGTGGTGAAGTAGGAACGGTCTTAAGCAGAGTCCATTTATATTCTGGGGTGGTGAAGTAGGAACGGTCTTAATCAGAGTCCATTTATATTCTGGGGTGGTGAAGTAGGAACGGTCTAGTCCATTTATATTCTGGGGTGGTGAAGTAGGAACGGTCTAGTCCATTTATATTCTGGGGTGGTGAAGTAGGAACGGTCTTAATCAGAGTCCATTTATATTCTGGGGTGGTGAAGTAGGAACGGTCTTAATCAGAGTCCATTTATATTCTGGGATGGTGAAGTAGGAACGGTCTTAATCAGAGTCCATTTATATTCTGGGGTGGTGAAGTAGGAACGGTCTTAATCAGAGTCCATTTGTATTCTGGGATGGTGAAGTAGGAACGGTCTTAATCAGAGTCCATTTATATTCTGGGGTGGTGAAGTAGGATCGGTGTTAATCAGAGTCCATTTATATTCTGGGGTGGTGAAGTAGGAACAGTCTTAATCAGAGTCCATTTATATTCTGGGGTGGTGAAGTAGGAACGGTCTTAATCAGAGTCCATTTATATTCTGGGGTGGTGAAGTAGGAACGGTCTTAAGCAGAGTCCATTTATATTCTGGGGTGGTGAAGTAGGAACGGTCTTAATCAGAGTCCATTTATATTCTGGGGTGGTGAAGTAGGAACGGTCTTAAGCAGAGTCCATTTATATTCTGGGGTGGTGAAGTAGGAACGGTCTTAATCAGAGTCCATTTATATTCTGGGGTGGTGAAGTAGGATCGGTGTTAATCAGAGTCCATTTATATTCTGGGGTGGTGAAGTAGGAACAGTCTTAATCAGAGTCCATTTATATTCTGGGGTGGTGAAGTAGGAACGATCTTAAGCAGAGTCCATTTATATTCTGGGGTGGTGAAGTAGGAACGGTCTAGTCCATTTATATTCTGGGGTGGTGAAGTAGAAACGGTCTTAATCAGAGTCCATTTATATTCTGGGGTGGTGAAGTAGGAACGGTCTTAAGCAGAGTCCATTTATATTCTGGGGTGGTGAAGTAGGAACGGTCTAGTCCATTTATATTCTGGGGTGGTGAAGTAGGAACGGTCTAGTCCATTTATATTCTGGGGTGGTGAAGTAGGAACGGTCTTAATCAGAGTCCATTTATATTCTGGGGTGGTGAAGTAGGAACGGTCTTAAGCAGAGTCCATTTATATTCTGGGGTGGTGAAGTAGGAACGGTCTTAATCAGAGTCCATTTATATTCTGGGGTGGTGAAGTAGGATCGGTGTTAATCAGAGTCCATTTATATTCTGGGGTGGTGAAGTAGGAACAGTCTTAATCAGAGTCCATTTATATTCTGGGGTGGTGAAGTAGGAACGATCTTAAGCAGAGTCCATTTATATTCTGGGGTGGTGAAGTAGGAACGGTCTAGTCCATTTATATTCTGGGGTGGTGAAGTAGAAACGGTCTTAATCAGAGTCCATTTATATTCTGGGGTGGTGAAGTAGGAACAGTGTTAATCAGAGTCCATTTATATTCTGGAGTGGTGAAGTAGGAACGGTCTTAATCAGAGTCCATTTATATTCTGGGGTGGTGAAGTAGGAACGGTCTTAATCAGAGTCCATTTATATTCTGGGTTGGTGAAGTAGAAACGGTCTTAATCAGAGTCCATTTATATTCTGGGGTGGTGAAGTAGGAACGGTCTTAATCAGAGTCCATTTATTTCTGGGGTGGTGAAGTAGGAACGGTCTTAATCAGAGTCCATTTATATTCTGGGGTGGTGAAGTAGGAACGGTCTTAATCAGAGTCCATTTATATTCTGGGGTGGTGAAGTAGGAACGGTCTTAAGCAGAGTCCATTTATATTCTGGGGTGGTGAAGTAGGAACGGTCTTAATCAGAGTCCATTTATATTCTGGGATGGTGAAGTAGGAACGGTCTTAATCAGAGTCCATTTATATTCTGGGATGGTGAAGTAGGAACGGTCTTAATCAGAGTCCATTTATATTCTGGGGTGGTGAAGTAGGAACGGTCTTAATCATAGTCCATTTATATTCTGGGGTGGTGAAGTAGGAACGGTCTAGTCCATTTATATTCTGGGGTGGTGAAGTAGGAACGGTCTAGTCCATTTATATTCTGGGGTGGTGAAGTAGGAACGGTCTTAATCAGAGTCCATTTATATTCTGGGGTGGTGAAGTAGGAACGGTCTTAAGCAGAGTCCATTTATATTCTGGGGTGGTGAAGTAGGAACGGTCTTAATCAGAGTCCATTTATATTCTGGGGTGGTGAAGTAGGAACGGTCTTAATCAGAGTCCATTTATATTCTGGGGTGGTGAAGTAGGAACGGTCTTAATCAGAGTCCATTTATATTCTGGGATGGTGAAGTAGGAACGGTCTTAATCAGAGTCCATTTATATTCTGGGGTGGTGAAGTAGGAACGGTCTTAATCAGAGTCCATTTATATTCTGGGGTGGTGAAGTAGGAACGGTCTTAATCAGAGTCCATTTATATTCTGGGGTGGTGAAGTAGGAACGGTCTTAATCAGAGTCCATTTATATTCTGCGGTGGTGAAGTAGGAACGGTCTAGTCCATTTATATTCTGGGGTGGTGAAGTAGGAACGGTCTAGTCCATTTATATTCTGGGGTGGTGAAGTAGGAACGGTCTTAATCAGAGTCCATTTATATTCTGGGATGGTGAAGTAGGAACGGTCTTAATCAGAGTCCATTTATATTCTGGGGTGGTGAAGTAGGAACAGTCTTAATCAGAGTCCATTTATATTCTGGGGTGGTGAAGTAGGAACGGTCTTAATCAGAGTCCATTTATATTCTGGGGTGGTGAAGTAGGAACGGTCTTAATCAGAGTCCATTTATATTCTGGGGTGGTGAAGTAGGAACGGTCTTAATCAGAGTCCATTTATATTCTGGGGTGGTGAAGTAGGAACGGTCTTAATCAGAGTCCATTTATATTCTGGGGTGGTGAAGTAGGAACGGTCTTAATCAGAGTCCATTTATATTCTGGGGTGGTGAAGTAGGAACGGTCTTAATCAGAGTCCATTTATATTCTGGGGTGGTGAAGTAGGAACGGTCTTAATCAGAGTCCATTTATATTCTGGGGTAGTGAAGTAGGAACGGTCTTAATCAGAGTCCATTAATATTCTGGGGTGGTGAAGTAGGAACGGTCTTAATCAGAGTCCATTAATATTCTGGGGTGGTGAAGTAGGAACGGTCTTAATCAGAGTCCATTTATATTCTGGGGTGGTGAAGTAGGAACGGTCTTAATCAGAGTCCATTAATATTCTGGGGTGGTGAAGTAGAAACGGTCTTAATCAGAGTCCATTTATATTCTGGGGTGGTGAAGTAGGAACGGTCTTAATCAGAGTCCATTTATATTCTGGGGTGGTGAAGTAGGAACGGTCTTAATCAGAGTCCATTTATATTCTGGGATGGTGAAGTAGGAACGGTCTTAATCAGAGTCCATTTATATTCTGGGGTGGTGAAGTAGGAACGGTCTTAATCAGAGTCCATTTATATTCTGGGGTGGTGAAGTAGGAACGGTCTTAATCAGAGTCCATTTATATTCTGGGATGGTGAAGTAGGGTCTGAACCCTCAGTTGATCCAAAAGCAAAAGCAGGATTTCTAGGTTCTATAATATACAGTACTGACCTGACAAACATGATACTTCTTCATTCCCTTCATTCAAATCCAGACAAACAAACAACAAAATCAGCTTTTCTTCTGATATATTATCTACCACTCTGATGGCTAACAGACTGTTCTACTGTGGGATGGTGGCTATAGAGAGATACTGGCTATCCCACTCTGGCTAAAGCACTGGAGCACAGTCCACTGGAACACAGTCCACTGGAGCACAGTCCACTAGAACACAGTCCACTGCAGCACAGTCCACTAGAACACAGTCCACTGGACCACAGTCCACTGGATCACAGTCCACTAGAACACAGTCCACTGGAGCACAGTCCACTAGAACACAGTCCACTGGACCACAGTCCACTGGATCACATTCCACTAGAACACAGTCCACTAGAACACAGTCCACTAGAACACAGTCCACTGGAGCACAGTCCACTGGACCACAGTCCACTGGATCACAGTCCACTAGAACACAGTCCACTAGAACACAGTCCACTAGAACACAGTCCACTGGAACACAGTCCACTGGACCACAGTCCACTGGATCACATTCCACTAGATCACAGTCCACTAGAACACAGTCCACTAGAACACAGTCCACTGGAACACAGTCCACTGGACCACAGTCCACTAGAACACAGTCCACTGGATCACATTCCACTAGATCACAGTCCACTGGAGCACAGTCCACTGGAACACAGTCCACTGGAACACAGTCCACTAGAACACAGTCCACTAGAGCACAGTCCACTGGAACACAGTCCACTAGAACACAGTCCACTGGAGCACAGTCCACTGGAACACAGTCCACTAGAACACAGTCCACTGGAGCACAGTCCACTGGAACACAGTCCACTAGAACACAGTCCACTGGAGCACAGTCCACTAGAACACAGTCCACTGGAGCACAGTCCACTGGAACACAGTCCACTAGAACACAGTCCACTGGAGCACAGTCCACTAGAACACAGTCCACTAGAACACAGTCCACTGGAACACAGTCCACTAGAACACAGTCCACTGGAACACAGTCCACTAGAACACAGTCCACTAGAACACAGTCCACTAGAACACAGTCCACTGGAACACAGTCCACTAGAACACAGTCCACTGGAGCACAGTCCACTAGAACACAGTCCACTAGAACACAGTCCACTGGACCACAGTCCACTGGACCACATTCCACTAGATCACAGTCCACTAGAACACAGTCCACTAGAACACAGTCCACTGGAACACAGTCCACTGGAACACAGTCCACTAGAGCACAGTCCACTGGAACACAGTCCACTAGAACACAGTCCACTGGAACACAGTCCACTAGAACACAGTCCACTGGAACACAGTCCACTAGAACACAGTCCACTGGAACACAGTCCACTAGAACACAGTCCACTAGAACACAGTCCACTAGAACACAGTCCACTGGAACACAGTCCACTAGAACACAGTCCACTAGAACACAGTCCACTGGAACACAGTCCACTAGAACACAGTCCACTAGAACACAGTCCACTGGAACACAGTCCATTTCCATGTTAAAATTCCCTTATCAGCTCTCCAAATGACTTTCTCCCAGACCTCCGCCAGGCGAGATGCAGATTGTATCAGAGCCTTTAAAGTGCTACAGGACCAGCTGTAAATAGACCAAGCAGACGTGGCTACAGGATGTGGTGATTCCATTGCACCCTCAGTAGCCCCCTGAGCTGAGACATAGCACTATCTGAACCAACTCTGCTATACCAACACACACTCCCCAGTGCTGTATGGCCAGCAAGACTTACTGGAAGACAGAGACTGGTGCTCCTCAGTCACACACATGGTAACACAGCACAGTGTTGAGTCACACACAGGGGAACACAGCACAGTGTTGAGTCACACACAGGAAACACAGTAGTGTTGAGTCACACACAAGGGAACACAGCACAGTGTTGAGTCACACACAAGGGAACACAGCACAGTGTTGAGTCACACACAAGGGAACACAGCACAGTGTTGAGTCACACACAAGAGAACACAGTAGTGTTGAGTCACACACAAGGGAACACAGTAGTGTTGAGTCACACACAAGAGAACACAGTAGTGTTGAGTCACACACAAGGGAACACAGTAGTGTTGAGTCACACACAAGAGAACACAGTAGTGTTGAGTCACACACAAGGGAACACAGCACAGTGTTGAGTCACACACAAGGGAACACAGCACAGTGTTGAGTCACACACAAGGGAACACAGCACAGTGTTGAGTCACACACAAGAGAACACAGTAGTGTTGAGTCACACACAAGGGAACACAGTAGTGTTGAGTCAAACACAAGGGAACACAGCACAGTGTTGAGTCACACACAAGGGAACACAGCACAGTGTTGAGTCACACACAAGAGAACACAGTAGTGTTGAGTCACACACAAGGGAACACAGTAGTGTTGAGTCACACACAAGGGAACACAGTAGTGTTGAGTCACACACAAGGGAACACAGCACAGCGTTGAGTCACACACAGGGGAAC
>NC_143034.1:75461370-75486370 GCF_057628025.1 Oncorhynchus mykiss | reverse complement strand
GGATAATTAGCTGGCTGTATTTATTATGTAGTAAGTACATACTGGATAACTGTCTCTGTCTCTCTCTCTTTCTCTGTCTCTCTCTTTCTCTTTCTCTCTCTCTCTGTGTCTCTCTCTCTCTCTCTGTCTCTCTCTCTCTCTTTCTCACTCTCTCTTTCTCTCTTTCTGTCTGAATCTCTCTCTGTCGCTGTGTTCGTCAGTCACTGTACTCAAACAACAAAGTGAGCATCATCCTCCTCGTCCTCCTCCACAACATGTGTTGTTCCGGACCCACTGAGCATCCTTGAACACATTATGAGTGGTTCTGTGTTTAATGTGTTCATCATAGTGACTGTCCCTCTAGTGGTTCTGTGTTTAATGTGTTCATCATAGTGACTGTTCCTCTAGTGGTTCTGTGTTTAATGTGTTCATCATAGTGACTGTCCCTCTAGTGGTTCTGTGTTTAATGTGTTCATCATAGTCCTCTAGTGGTTCTGTGTTTAATGTGTTCATCATAGTGACTGTCCCTCTAGTGGTTCTGTGTTTAATGTGTTCATCATAGTGACTGTCCCTCTAGTGGTTCTGTGTTTAATGTGTTCATCATAGTGTCTGCTACTCTAGTGGTTCTGTGTTTAATGTGTTCATCATAGTGACTGTCTCTCTAGTGGTTCTGTGTTTAATGTGTTCATCATAGTGACTGTCCCTCTAGTGGTTCTGTGTTTAATGTGTTCATCATAGTGACTGTCCCTCTAGTGGTTCTGTGTTTAATGTGTTCATCATAGTGACTGATACTCTAGTGGTTCTGTGTTTAATGTGTTCATCATAGTGACTGTTCCTCTAGTGGTTCTGTGTTTAATGTGTTCATCATAGTCCTCTAGTGGTTCTGTGTTTAATGTGTTCATCATAGTGACTGTCCCTCTAGTGGTTCTGTGTTTAATGTGTTCATCATAGTGACTGTCTCTCTAGTGGTTCTGTGTTTAATGTGTTCATCATAGTGTCTGCTACTCTAGTGGTTCTGTGTTTAATGTGTTCATCATAGTGTCTGCTACTCTAGTGGTTCTGTGTTTAATGTGTTCATCATAGTGTCTGATACTCTAGTGGTTCTGTGTTTAATGTGTTCATCATAGTGTCTGCTACTCTAGTGGTTCTGTGTTTAATGTGTTCATCAT
Source organism: Oncorhynchus mykiss (assembly GCF_057628025.1). Lineage (NCBI taxonomy): Eukaryota > Metazoa > Chordata > Actinopteri > Salmoniformes > Salmonidae > Oncorhynchus > Oncorhynchus mykiss. The sequence continues at coordinate 75,485,222 of NC_143034.1, read as the reverse complement.
AGTGTCTGCTACTCTACATGTATGAATAAATGAACTGCTTTTCCCTCAAAGAGACATTTCATTGCGTGTACTTCCACAAATGGAAAGTAAATGACATTAGAAACTTGAATTGAATGAACATGGACAATGTATGTAGAAAACTAATAATGAAGAGCAGTGACGTTGTGGTAAAAGTTGACTTTAAAATACGTATTTAAAACATGCCCTGAAAACATATTCTGTGTGTTCTGTCAAGCCTTGCCTTGTTATGTGGTATTTGTCAGATACAGTATGTCTGTCTCCAGCTGGATGGCTGTAATGTGAATCACCATCATCACCTCGGCCATTAGGCTGATCTGGGGTCTAGGATCTGGGCTGGAAGTAATGTGTTGGGAGGTGTGTGTGTGTGTGTGTGTGTGTGTGTGTGTGTGTGTGTGTGTGTGTGTGTGTTCCCTTCACAGAGTAGAGGTAGACACTAAACATCCACCCTTCACAGAGCAAAGGTAGACACTCAACACTCAACACCCCCCTTCACAGAGCAGAGGAAGGCCCTCAACACTAAACATCCCCCTTCACAGAGCAAAGGTAGACACTCAACACTCAACTCCCCCCTTCACAGAGCAGAGGAAGGCCCTCAACACTAAACACCCCCCTTCACAGAGCAGAGGTAGGCCCTCAACGCTAACGCAACTAAACATCCCCCTCACAGAGCAAAGGTAGACACTCAACACCCCCCCTCACAGAGCAGAGGTAGACACTCAACACCCCCTTCACAGAGCAGAGGAAGGCCCTCAACACTAACGCAACTAAACATCCCCCTCACAGAGCAGAGGTAGGCATTCAACACCCCCCCTCACAGAACAGAGGTAGACACTCAACACCCCCTCACAGAGCAGAGGTAAGCCCTCAACACTAACCATGAATCATCCCCCTTCACAGAACAGAGGTAAGCCCTCAACACTAACCATGAATCATCCCCCTTCACAGAGCAGAGGTAAGCCCTCAACACCTAACCATGAATCATCCCCCTTCACAGAACAGAGGTAAGCCCTCAACACTAACCATGAATCATCCCCCTTCACAGAACAGAGGTAAGCCCTCAACACTAACCATGAATCATCCCCCTTCACAGAGCAGAGGTAAGCCCTCAACACTAACCATGAATCATCCCCCTTCACAGAACAGTGGTAAGCCCTCAACACTAACCATGAATCATCCCCCTTCAGAGAGCAGAGGTAAGCCCTCAACACCTAACCATGAATCATCCCCCTTCACAGAGCAGAGGTAAGCCCTCAACACTAACCATGAATCATCCCCCTTCACAGAGCAGAGGTAAGCCCTCAACACTAAACACCCCCTTCACAAAGCAGAGGTAAGCCCTCAACACTAACCATGAATCATCCCCCTTCACAGAGCAGAGGTAAGCCCTCAACACTAACCATGAATCATCCCCCTTCACAGAGCAGAGGTAAGCCCTCAACACTAACCATGAATCATCCCCCTTCACAGAGCAGAGGTAAGCCCTCAACACTAAACACCCCCTTCACAGAACAGAGGTAAGCCCTCAACACTAACCATGATTCATCCCCCTTCACAGAGCAGAGGTGAGCCCTCAACACTAAACACCCCCTTCACAGAGCAGAGGTAAGCCCTCAACACTAACCATGAATCATCCCCCTTCACAGAACAGAGGTAAGCCCTCAACACTAAACATGAATCATCCTCCTTCACAGAGCAAAGGTAAGCCCTCAACACCTAACCATGAATCATCCCCCTTCACAGAACAGAGGTAAGCCCTCAACACTAACCATGAATCATCCCCCTTCACAGAGCAGAGGTAAGCCCTCAACACTAACGCAACTAAACATCCCCCTCACAGAGCAGAGGTAGGCATTCAACACCCCCCCTCACCGAACAGAGGTAGACACTCAACACCCCCTCACAGAACAGAGGTAAGCCCTCAACACCTAACCATGAATCATCCCCCTTCACAGAACAGAGGTAAGCCCTCAACACCTAACCATGAATCATCCCCCTTCACAGAACAGAGGTAAACCCTCAACACTAACCATGAATCATCCCCCTTCACAGAGCAGAGGTAAGCCCTCAACACTAACCATGAATCATCCCCCTTCACAGAACAGTGGTAAGCCCTCAACACTAACCATGAATCATCCCCCTTCAGAGAGCAGAGGTAAGCCCTCAACACCTAACCATGAATCATCCCCCTTCACAGAGCAGAGGTAAGCCCTCAACACTAACCATGAATCATCCCCCTTCACAGAGCAGAGGTAAGCCCTCAACACTAAACACCCCCTTCACAAAGCAGAGGTAAGCCCTCAACACTAACCATGAATCATCCCCCTTCACAGAGCAGAGGTAAGCCCTCAACACTAACCATGAATCATCCCCCTTCACAGAGCAGAGGTAAGCCCTCAACACTAACCATGAATCATCCCCCTTCACAGAGCAGAGGTAAGCCCTCAACACTAAACACCCCCTTCACAGAACAGAGGTAAGCCCTCAACACTAACCATGATTCATCCCCCTTCACAGAGCAGAGGTGAGCCCTCAACACTAAACACCCCCTTCACAGAGCAGAGGTAAGCCCTCAACACTAACCATGAATCATCCCCCTTCACAGAACAGAGGTAAGCCCTCAACACTAAACATGAATCATCCTCCTTCACAGAGCAGAGGTAAGCCCTCAACACCTAACCATGAATCATCCCCCTTCACAGAACAGAGGTAAGCCCTCAACACTAACCATGAATCATCCCCCTTCACAGAGCAGAGGTAAGCCCTCAACACTAACGCAACTAAACATCCCCCTCACAGAGCAGAGGTAGGCATTCAACACCCCCCCTCACCGAACAGAGGTAGACACTCAACACCCCCTCACAGAACAGAGGTAAGCCCTCAACACCTAACCATGAATCATCCCCCTTCACAGAACAGAGGTAAGCCCTCAACACCTAACCATGAATCATCCCCCTTCACAGAACAGAGGTAAACCCTCAACACTAACCATGAATCATCCCCCTTCACAGAGCAGAGGTAAGCCCTCAACACTAACCATGAATCATCCCCCTTCACAGAGCAGAGGTAAGCCCTCAACACTAACCATGAATCATCCCCCTTCACAGAGCAGAGGTAAGCCCTCAACACTAACCATGAATCATCCCCCTTCACAGAGCAGAGGTAAGCCCTCAACACTAACCATGAATCATCCCCCTTCACAGAGCAGAGGTAAGCCCTCAACACCTAACCATGAATCATCCCCCTTCACAGAGCAGAGGTAAGCCCTCAACACTAACCATGAATCATCCCCCTTCACAGAGCAGAGGTAAGCTCTCAACACTAACCATGAATCATCCCCCTTCACAGAGCAGAGGTAAGCCCTCAACACCTAACCATGAATCATCCCCCTTCACAGAACAGAGGTAAGCCCTCAACACTAAACATCCCCTTCACAGAACAGAGGTAAGCCCTCAACACTAAACATCCCCTTCACAGAACAGAGGTAAGCCCTCAACACCTAACCATGAATCATCCCCCTTCAAATAAACCCCTCCCTTTACGTGTTGTTTACCCTCTGCTCCGTGTCCAACCTTTTAACCCAGCCTCTATCCGTCCCCTGATAGGCTCGTTTTAGACATTACTGCTCCTGATTGGATTAAATATAAAATGTGTTGTTAAAGGCTTGGGACACATCCCACTAATGGCACCCTATTCCCTATATAGTGCACTACTACTACAAGACCCGGGTCAAAAGTAGTGCACTATATAGGGAATAGGGCACCATTTGGGACGCACCCCTTAGCTCAGACGGAGGAGCGGAGTGCCGCGGGGCTGCCAGGGACGTTACTGCTGTTTACAGGTGTTGTTGTTGTCCTCCCCCCACTGTTGATTGGACTGTTCATGTTGTGACTGTTAATGAGCTACCATATTTAGACGTATTATTTTACACTAATGACTTGGCTTGTTAGGTGCTGTTTTATGTCGTTGGTGTGAAGTTTTGACCCCTAGAACAACAACGTGGTACGTTCCAACCCACAGGCATGTACCATGTACAGCTCTGCCCAGGAGGGGGTTTCAGGAGTCCTGTTTTTCCCTGAATGTTGATATTGATGGGTTCCTGGTGGTGAGACCTGATCTAAGGTGTTAAAGTAGGAGGACTGACTGTCTGACTGGCTGGCTGACTGTCTGACTGGCTGACAGACTGGCTGACTGACTGACTGACTGGCTGACTGACTGGCTGACAGACTGGCTGACTGACTGACTGGCTGACTGACTGGCTGACTGGCTGACAGACTGGCTGACTGTCTGACTGGCTGACAGACTGGCTGACTGACTGACTGGCTGACTGACTGGCTGACTGACTGACTGACTGGCTGGCTGACTGTCTGACTGGCTGACAGACTGGCTGACTGACTGACTGGCTGACTGACTGGCTGACTGACTGACTGACTGACTGGCTGACTGACTGGCTGACTGACTGGACGGCTGACTGACTGACTGGCTGACTGACTGGCTGACTGACTGACTGACTGGCTGACTGACTGGCTGACTGGCTGACAGACTGGCTGACAGACTGACTGACTGACTGACTGACTGGCTGACTGACTGGCTGACTGACTGGACGGCTGACTGACTGACTGACTGACTGACTGACTGACTGGCTGACTGACTGACTGGCTGACTGACTGGCTGACTGGCTGACTGGCTGACAGACTGGCTGACTGACTGACTGGCTGACTGACTGACTGACTGACTGACTGACGGTCTGACTGGCTGGCTGACTGGCTGACTGGCTGACAGACTGGCTGACTGACTGACTGGCTGACCGACTGGCTGACTGGCTGACTGGCTGACTGACTGGATGACTGTCTGACTGTCTGACTGGCTGGCTGACAGACTGGCTGACTGACTGGATGACTGTCTGACTGTCTGACTGGCTGGCTGGCTGACTGTCTGACTGGCTGACAGACTGGCTGACTGACTGACTGACTGACTGGCTGACTGACTGTCTGACTGGCTGACAGACTGGCTGACTGACTGGCTGACTGTCTGACTGGCTGGCTGACTGGCTGACTGGCTGACAGACTGGCTGACTGACAGACTGGCTGACTGGCTGACTGGCTGACTGTCTGACTGGCTGGCTGACTGGCTGACAGACTGGCTGACTGACTGACTGGCTGACCGACTGGCCGACTGGCTGACTGGCTGACTGACTGGATGACTGTCTGACTGGCTGACTGGCTGGCTGTCTGACTGACTGACTGTCTGACTGTCTGACTGGCTGGCTGACTGTCTGACTGTCTGACTGTCTGACTGGCTGACAGACTGGCTGACTGGCTGACTGGCTGACTGACTGACTGACTGGATGGCTGACTGGCATCATACAGACTAATCGTGTCCACATTGTCCTAAACCCAGTTCACTGTACAGACTAATCCTGTCCACATTGTCCTAAACCCAGTTCACTGTACAGACTAATCATGTCCACATTGTCCTAAACCCAGTTCACTGTACAGACTAATCATGTCCACATTGTCCTAAACCGGTTTCACTGTACAGACTAATCCTGTCCACATTGTCCTAAACCCAGTTCACTGTACAGACTAATCATGTCCACATTGTCCTAAACCCAGTTCACCATACAGACTAATCCTGTCCACATTGTCCTAAACCCAGTTCACTGTACAGACTAATCATGTCCACATTGTCCTAAACCCAGTTCACCGTACAGACTAATCCTGTCCACATTGTCCTAAACCCAGTTCACCATACAGACTAATCATGTCCACATTGTCCTAAACCCAGTTCACCATACAGACTAATCCTGTCCACATTGTCCTAAACCCAGTTCACTGTACAGACTAATCCTGTCCACATTGTCCTAAACCCAGTTCACTGTACAGACTAATCATGTCCACATTGTCCTAAACCCAGTTCACCATACAGACTAATCCTGTCCACATTGTCCTAAACCCAGTTCACTGTACAGACTAATCATGTCCACATTGTCCTAAACCCAGTTCACCATACAGACTAATCCTGTCCACATTGTCCTAAACCCAGTTCACTGTACAGACTAATCATGTCCACATTGTCCTAAACCCAGTTCACCATACAGACTAATCATGTCCACATTGTCCTAAACCCAGTTCACCATACAGACTAATCATGTCCACATTGTCCTAAACCCAGTTCACCGTACAGACTAATCCTGTCCACATTGTCCTAAACCCAGTTCACTGTACAGACTAATCATGTCCACATTGTCCTAAACCCAGTTCACTGTACAGACTAATCATGTCCACATTGTCCTAAACCCAGTTCACTGTACAGACTAATCCTGTCCACATTGTCCTAAACCCAGTTCACTGTACAGACTAATCCTGTCCACATTGTCCTAAACCCAGTTCACTGTACAGACTAATCATGTCCACATTGTCCTAAACCCAGTTCACTGTACAGACTAATCCTGTCCACATTGTCCTAAACCCAGTTCACTGTACAGACTAATCCTGTCCACATTGTCCTAAACCCAGTTCACTGTACAGACTAATCCTGTCCACATTGTCCTAAACCCAGTTCACTGTACAGACTAATCCTGTCCACATTGTCCTAAACCCAGTTCACTGTACAGACTAATCCTGTCCACATTGTTCTAAACCCAGTTCACTGTACAGACTAATCCTGTCCACATTGTCCTAAACCCAGTTCACCATACAGACTAATCATGTCCACATTGTCCTAAACCCAGTTCACTGTACAGACTAATCCTGTCCACATGGTCCTAAACCCAGATTCACATTCTACTGCTGTATTTGAAGGTTACTACCTCTGTACTGTATATGAACATAATGTTTGAAATAGAACTACTGAGCATTTTGACATGAATATTCATGAGTCCTGATGTCAGAACTCATCAGATGCTGAGATAACAGTATGGTGAACTGGGGTTGAACTGGGGGTGAACCTCACATTCTCAAACATAAACTCAATAGAATAGGTCAATTTTAGATCAATTTGAAGGACATTGAAATAATAAAATCTTTATCTTTGAAGGCAAAAAATGACATAATCGTTTGCTCTCTATCTCTCTCTCTCTTGCCCCCACCCTTCCTCCTCAACCCTCCACCCTCCACAAAGGGGCTGTTGTTAGTTAAAGAACCACAATGCCAACAGACTAAAGAGGACGGCTGAGTTCCATCTACAGTGCCTTGCGAAAGTATTCGGCCCCCTTGAACTTTGCGACCTTTTGCCACATTTCAGGCTTCAAACATAAAGATATAAAACTGTATTTTTTTGTGAAGAATCAACAACAAGTGGGACACAATCATGAAGTGGAACGACATTTATTGGATATTTCAAACTTTTTTAACAAATCAAAAACTGAAAAATTGGGCGTGCAAAATTATTCAGCCCCCTTAAGTTAATACTTTGTAGCGCCACCTTTTGCTGCGATTACAGCTGTAAGTCGCTTGGGGTATGTCTCTATCAGTTTTGCACATCGAGAGACTGACATTTTTTCCCATTCCTCCTTGCAAAACAGCTCGAGCTCAGTGAGGTTGGATGGAGAGCATTTGTGAACAGCAGTTTTCAGTTCTTTCCACAGATTCTCGATTGGATTCAGGTCTGGACTTTGACTTGGCCATTCTAACACCTGGATATGTTAATTTTTGAACCATTCTATTGTAGATTTTGCTTTATGTTTTGGATCATTGTCTTGTTGGAAGACAAATCTCCGTCCCAGTCTCAGGTCTTTTGCAGACTCCATCAGGTTTTCTTCCAGAATGGTCCTGTATTTGGCTCCATCCATCTTCCCATCAATTTTAACCATCTTCCCTGTCCCTGCTGAAGAAAAGCAGGCCCAAACCATGATGCTGCCACCACCATGTTTGACAGTGGGGATGGTGTGTTCAGCTGTGTTGCCTTTACGCCAAACATAACGTTTTGCATTGTTGCCAAAAAGTTCAATTTTGGTTTCATCTGACCAGAGCACCTTCTTCCACATGTTTGGTGTGTCTCCCAGGTGGCTTGTGGCAAACTTTAAACAACACTTTTTATGGATATCTTTAAGAAATTGCTTTCTTCTTGCCACTCTTCCATAAAGGCCAGATTTGTGCAATATACGACTGATTGTTGTCCTATGGACAGAGTCTCCCCCCTCAGCTGTAGATCTCTGCAGTTCATCCAGAGTGATCATGGGCCTCTTGGCTGCATCTCTGATCAGTCTTCTCCTTGTATGAGCTGAAAGTTTAGAGGGACGGCCAGGTCTTGGTAGATTTGCAGTGGTCTGATACTCCTTCCATTTCAATATTACCGCTTGCACAGTGCTCCTTGGGATGTTTAAAGCTTGGGAAATATTTTTGTATCCAAATCCGGCTTTAAACTTCTTCACAACAGTATCTTGGACCTGCCTGGTGTGTTCCTTGTTCTTCATGATGCTCTCTGCGCTTTTAACGGACCTCTGAGACTATCACAGTGCAGGTGCATTTATACGGAGACTTGATTACACACAGGTGGATTGTATTTATCATCATTAGTCATTTAGGTCAACATTGGATCATTCAGAGATCCTCACTGAAGTTCTGGAGAGAGTTTGCTGCACTGAAAGTAAAGGGGCTGAATAATTTTGCACGCCCAATTTTTCAGTTTTTGATTTGTTAAAAAAGTTTGAAATATCCAATAAATGTCGTTCCACTTCATGATTGTGTCCCACTTGTTGTTGATTCTTCACAAAAAAATACAGTTTTATATCTTTATGTTTGAAGCCTGAAATGTGGCAAAAGGTCGCAAAGTTCAAGGGGGCCGAATACTTTCGCAAGGCACCGTAAAAGACAGTAAAAGAAGACAGTATGGTGAAGAGGACAGGGGTTTGTCTCGATATAAAAGACAGTAAAATAAGACAGTATGGTGAAGAGGACAGGGGTTTGTCTCGATATAAAATACAGTAAAATAAGACAGTATGGTGAAGAGGACAGGGGTTTGTCTCGATATAAAAGACAGTAAAAGAAGACAGTATGGTGAAGAGGACAGGGGTTTGTCTCGATATAAAAGACAGTAAAATAAGACAGTATGGTGAAGAGGACAGGGGTTTTTGTCTCGATATAAAAGGGATTTATCTCTCTGTGGCACACAAACAACCTTAATCACCTCAAAAGGTTCCACACATTCTAATCTACAGTAGCCGCTCTAACATGAGCGATCGTCCCCAAACCACATGAGATGTGAAATCTGCTTGGTATCTTTATAGATGCTGTTACATCATTTGAAATGTCTAATGTTACCTGTAATTTATTTTGTTGTTGAGAAAGGCCGCTGTTGGCAGACCTGGCTCTCAAGAGAAGACAGGCTATGTGCACACTGCCCACAAAATGAGGTGGAAACTGAGCTGTAATTCCTAACCTCCTGCCCAATGTATGACCATATTAGAGAGACATATTTCCCTCAGATTACACAGATCCACAAAGATTTCAAAAACAAACACAATTTTAACAAACTCCCATATCTACTGAGTGAAATTCCACAGTGTGACATCACAGCAGCAAGATTTGTGACCTGTTGCCACGAGAAAAGGGCAACCAGTGAAGAACACACACCATTGTAAATACAACCCATATTTATGCTTATTTGTTTTCCCTTGTGTACTATAACCATTTGTACATCGTTACAACACTGTATATATATACATAATATGACATTTGTAATGTCTTTATTAATTTGGAACTTTTGTGAGTGTAATATTTACTGTACATTTTTATTGTTTATTTCACTTTTGTATATTATCTACCTCACTTGCTATGGCAATGTTGACACATGTTTCCCATGACAATAAAGCCCCTTGAATTGAATTGACAGAGAGAGAGAGAGGGGGAGAGACAGAGAGACTGAGAGAGAGAGATAGAGACAGAGAGACTGAGAGAGAGAGCTAGAGACAGAGAGACTGAGAGAGAGAGATAGAGACAGAGAGACTGAGAGAGAGAGCTAGAGACAGAGAGACTGAGAGAGAGAGATAGAGACAGAGAGACTGAGAGAGAGAGATAGAGACAGATAGACTGAGAGAGAGAGAGATAGACAGAGAGACAGAGAGACTGAGAGAGAGAGCTAGAGAGAGAGAGACAGAGAGACTGAGAGAGAGAGCTAGAGACAGAGAGAGACAGAGAGACAGAGAGACAGAGAGACTGAGAGAGAGAGCTAGAGACAGAGAGAGACAGAGAGACAGAGAGACAGAGAGACTGAGAGAGAGGCACGTTAACATCAGATAAATATTTAACATGGTCCTCTACATTAGCCTTGTTACAGACACAACATGTAGTCTTGTTATAGATGTTATAAATATTTAACCACACAAATTCTTTATCTCTCTGACTCTCGTATTCCCTCTCAATTCAATTCAATTCAATGTAAGGGCTTTATTGGCATGGGAAACATGTGCCAAAGCAACATTGCCAAAGCAGTTGAAGTAGATAATATACAAAAGTGAAATAAACAATACAAATTAACAGTAAACATTACACTCACAGAAGTTCCAAGCGAATAAAGGCATTACAAATGTCATATTATGTATATACAGTGCCTTGCGAAAGTATTCGGCCCCCTTGAACTTTGCGACCTTTTGCCACATTTCAGGCTTCAAACATAAAGATATAAAACTGTATTTTTTTGTGAAGAATCAACAATAAGAGGGACACGATCATGAAGTGGAACGACATTTATTGGATATTTCAAACTTTTTTAACAAATCAAAAACTGAAAAATTGGGCGTGCAAAATTATTCAGCCCCCTTAAGTTAATACTTTGTAGCGCCACCTTTTGCTGCGATTACAGCTGTAAGTCGCTTGGGGTATGTCTCTATCAGTTTTGCACATCGAGAGACTGACATTTTTTCCCATTCCTCCTTGCAAAACAGCTCGAGCTCAGTGAGGTTGGATGGAGAGCATTTGTGAACAGCAGTTTTCAGTTCTTTCCACAGATTCTCGATTGGATTCAGGTCTGGACTTTGACTTGGCCATTCTAACACCTGGATATGTTTATTTTTGAACCATTCCATTGTAAATTTTGCTTTATGTTTTGGATAATTGTCTTGCTGGAAGACAAATTTCCGTCCCAGTCTCAGGTCTTTTGCAGACTCCATCAGGTTTTCTTCCAGAATGGTCCTGTATTTGGCTCCATCCATCTTCCCATCAATTTTAACCATCTTCCCTGTCCCTGCTGAAGAAAAGCAGGCCCAAACCATGATGTTGCCATCACCATGTTTGACAGTGGGGATGGTGTGTTCAGCTGTGTTGCTTTTACGCCAAACATAACGTTTTGCATTGTTGCCAAAAAGTTCAATTTTGGTTTCATCTGACCAGAGCACATTCTTCCACATGTATGGTGTGTCTCCCAGGTGGCTTGTGGCAAACTTTAAATGACACTTTTTATGGATATCTTTAAGAAATGGCTTTCTTCTTGCCACTCTTCCATAAAGGTCAGATTTGTGCAATATACGACTGATTGTTGTCCTATGGACAGAGTCTCCCACCTCAGCTGTAGATCTCTGCAGTTCATCCAGAGTGATCATGGGCCTCTTGGCTGCATCTCTGATCAGTCTTCTCCTTGTATGAGCTGAAAGTTTAGAGGGACGGCCAGGTCTTGGTAGATTTGCAGTGGTCTGATACTCCTTCCATTTCAATATTATCGCTTGCACAGTGCTCCTTGGGATGTTTAAAGCTTGGGAAATCTTTTTGTATCCAAATCCGGCTTTAAACTTCTTCACAACAGTATCTCGGACCTGCCTGGTGTGTTCCTTGTTCTTCATGATGCTCTCTGCGCTTTTAACGGACCTCTGAGACTATCACAGTGCAGGTGCATTTATACGGAGACTTGATTACACACAGGTGGATTGTATTTATCATCATTAGTCATTTAGGTCAACATTGGATCATTCAGAGATCCTCACTGAACTTCTGGAGAGAGTTTGCTGCACTGAAAGTAAAGGGGCTGAATAATTTTGCACGCCCAATTTTTCAGTTTTTGATTTGTTAAAAAAGTTTGAAATATCCAATAAATGTCGTTCCACTTCATGATTGTGTCCCACATGTTGTTGATTCTTCACAAAAAAATACAGTTTTATATCTTTATGTTTGAAGCCTGAAATGTGGCAAAAGGTTGCAAAGTTCAAGGGGGCCGAATACTTTCGCAAGGCACTGTATATATACAGTGTTGTAACGATGTACAAATGGTTAAAGTACACAAGGGAAAATAAATAAGTGTGTGTGTGTATGTGTGTGTGTGTGTGTGTGTGTGTGTGTGCGTGTGTGTGTGTGTGTGTGTGTGTGTGTGTGTGTGTGTGTGTGTTCGTGTGCAGAGCCGTGCAAAGACCTTTCATGGGGCAGGTGCCCCCCCCCCACAAAAACAACTTTCATAATTCATATCTTGTAATTCATATTTTTTAGCATAGTCCTATTTATTTCTGCAACAACACACTCACTCATCATCACACAGTGTAAGTACGCTAGTTACAGTGACTCCTAAAGCCATGAGGTACAGGGCCTCCTAAAGACATGAGGTACAGGGCCTTCTAAAGACATGAGTTACAGGGCCTCCTAAAGCCATGAGGTACAGGGCCTCCTAAAGACATGAGTTACAGGGCCTCCTAAAGCCATGAGGTACACGGCCTCCTAAAGACATGAGTTACAGGGCCTCCTAAAGACATGAGTTACAGGGCCTCCTAAAGCCATCAGTTACAGGGCCTCCTAAAGACATGAGTTACAGGGCCTCCTAAAGACATGAGTTACAGGGCCTCCTAAAGACATGAGTTACAGGGCCTCCTAAAGCCATGAGGTACACGGCCTCCTAAAGACATGAGTTACAGGGCCTCCTAAAGACATGAGTTACAGGGCCTCCTAAAGACATGAGTTACAGGGCCTCCTAAAGCCATCAGTTACAGGGCCTCCTAAAGACATGAGTTACAGGGCCTCCTAAAGACATGAGTTACAGGGCCTCCTAAAGCCATGAGGTACAGGGCCTCCTAAAGCCATGAGGTACAGGGCCTCCTAAAGCCATGAGGTACAGGGCCTCCTAAAGACATGAGGTACAGGGCCTCCTAAAGACATGAGTGGAATGGGGGAAAGAGGTTGGGCCATCACCTGATCACTGATGCTGATGATTGATGTAAATCTGCTCGTTAGCTACTGATTTGGATTTACAGGGCAGGCCAACGGTCGCAACCGAAGGACGGGGTGGCCAACGTGACGATGTCACGATGACTCGCGGGCAGTGGGTTCAGAACAAAAAACTGTTTCCAAAAATAAATACTATTGTACCACCACCCAAAAGGGCACTTGGTGAGGGAAGGGTAACGGGGCAGGCGCTGGGGCACAGATAGACCCCTCTGTGTGTGTGTCTGTGTCTGTGTCTGTGTGTGTGTGTCTGTGTGTGTGTCTGTGTGTGTGTGTGTGTGTGTGTGTGTGTGTGTGTGTGTGTGTGTGTGTGTGTGTGTGTGTATGCACTCTAGTTAATGAGCTCCAGTAATATTTCCGCTCAACTGACATCTAATCATGTAGATGTTGTCTGTTAATAGTTCACAGCATCAACTGACCCAATGGGACAGATGGAAACATTGTGTGTGTGTGTGTGTGTGCCCTCCTCTCTTTAGACAGACCCAGAGAGAAGCAGCTCCCCTCCTCTGTTTAGACAGGCCCAGAGAGAAGCAGCTCACCTCCTCTCTTTAGACAGACCCAGAGAGAAGCAGCTCCCCTCCTCTGTTTAGACAGACCCAGGGAGAAGCAGCTCCCCTCCTCTGTTAGACAGGCCCAGAGAGAAGCAGCTCACCTCCTCTGTTTAGACAGGCCCAGAGAGAAGCAGCTCACCTCCTCTGTTTAGACAGGCCCAGAGAGAAGCAGCTCACCTCCTCTGTTTAGACAGGCCCAGAGAGAAGCAGCTCACCTCCTCTGTTTAGACAGGCCCAGAGAGAAGCAGCTCACCTCCTCTGTTTAGACAGGCCCAGAGAGAAGCAGCTCACCTCCTCTGTTTAGACAGGCCCAGAGAGAAGCAGCTCACCTCCTCTGTTTAGACAGACCCAGGGAGAAGCAGCTCACCTCCTCTGTTTAGACAGGCCCAGAGAGAAGCAGCTCACCTCCTCTGTTTAGACAGGCCCAGAGAGAAGCAGCTCACCTCCTCTGTTTAGACAGGCCCAGAGAGAAGCAGCTCACCTCCTCTGTTTAGACAGGCCCAGAGAGAAGCAGCTCACCTCCTCTGTTTAGACAGGCCCAGAGAGAAGCAGCTCACCTCCTCTGTTTAGACAGGCCCAGAGAGAAGCAGCTCACCTCCTCTGTTTAGACAGACCCAGGGAGAAGCAGCTCACCTCCTCTGTTTAGACAGGCCCAGAGAGAAGCAGCTCACCTCCTCTGTTTAGACAGGCCCAGAGAGAAGCAGCTCACCTCCTCTGTTTAGACTGGCCCAGAGAGAAGCAGCTCACCTCCTCTGTTTAGACAGGCCCAGAGAGAAGCAGCTCACCTCCTCTGTTTAGACAGACCCAGGGAGAAGCAGCTCACCTCTTCTCTTTAGACAGGCCCAGAGAGAAGCAGCTCACCTCCTCTGTTTAGACAGACCCAGAGAGAAGCAGCTCACCTCCTCTGTTGACAGTACATGACTTGGCTGATAGAAGCATCATGACCATTACATGACTTGGCTGATAGAAGCATCATGACCATTACATGACTTGGTGGTTGATAGAAGCATCGTGACCATTACATGACTTGGCTCATAGAAGCATCATGACCATTACATGACTTGGTTGATAGAAGCATCGTGACCATTACATGACTTGGCTGATAGAAGCATCGTGACCATTACATGACTTGGCTGATAGAAGCATCGTGACCATTACATGACTTGGCTGATAGAAGCATCGTGACCATTACATGACTTGGCTGATAGAAGCATCGTGACCATTACATGACTTGGCTGATAGAAGCATCGTGACCATTACATGACTTGGCTCATAGAAGTGAGTCACGGTGAGTCATCAGGCCTATTGTCCATCCTCATTCACAGTACACATTAATTAGTAGTTAGTGAGTGTTCCCTTGCAGCTCAGTTGGTAGAGCATGGTGCTTGCAACTCCAGGGTTGTAGGTTTGATTCCCATGGGGGACCAGTATGAAAATATATGCCCTCACTACTGTAAGTTGTTCTGCATAAGAGTATCTGCTAATTGACAAATGTAAAAATGTAATCCACAATGGATGTTAATCTAGATCAGGGATGGGCAACTTTGAGGTTGGGGGCCACATAAAGCCTGAACTCATCATGAGGTACTGCAGCTCGCTGTTATGCAAATCCATTTGAAAGTCTCTAAAAGAATATAGGATAGGTAGAGTGTTAAGGAAATAAGATAGGATAGGTAGAGTGTCAAGGAAATAAGATAGGATAGGTAGTGTCAAGGAAATAAGACAGGATAGGTAGAGTGTCAAGGAAAGAAGATAGGATAGGTAGAGTGTCAGGGAAATAAGACAGGATAGGTAGAGTGTCAAGGAAATAAGACAGGATAGGTAGAGTGTCAAGGAATGAAGATAGGATAGGTAGTGTCAAGGAAATAAGACAGGATAGGTAGAGTGTCAAGGAAATAAGACAGGATAGGTAGAGTGTCAAGGAAATAAGACAGGATAGGTAGAGTGTCAAGGAAATAAGACTGGATAGGTAGAGTGTCAAGGAATGAAGATAGGATACGTAGAATGTCAAGGAGTCCTAAATGGCCAGATCGTCACACTCTAAAGAATATAATCAGTTTTCTTCTCCTCATTACGAATATAATCCATTTAAATAAAGTCTAACCCGAGACGAGTGGTTCAGGGCACCTTGTACCAACTCCTACACACTGACCCCTGAGGGGATATCTGGGTCTATAAGAGAAGACCTGAGCCAGGCAACCCCCTCCCAACCCCCTCCCAACCCCCTCCCAACCCCCTACCAGCACCCTCCCAACCCCCTCCCAAACCCCTACCAGCACCCTCCCAACCCCCTCCCAACCCCTACCAGCACCCTCCCAACCCCCTACCAGAACCCCCCCCCAACAGTCTGTCTGTCAGTCAGTGTGGTTCTAACACTCTGTCTGTCTGTCTGTCTGTCTGTCTGTCTGTCTGTCTGTGTGGTTCCAACACTCTGTCTGTTTGTCTGTCTGTCTGTCTGTGTGGTTCCAACACTCTGTCTGTCTGTCTGTCTGTCTGTCTGTCTGTCTGTCTGTCTGTCTGTCTGTCTGTCTATCTGTCTGTCTGTCTGTCTGGTTCCAACACTCTGTCTGTCTGTCTGTCTGTCTGTCTGTCTGTCTGTCTGTCTGTCTGTCTGTGTGGTTCCAACACTCTGTCTGTCTGTCTGTCTGTCTGTCTGTCTGTCTGTCTGTCTGTCTGGTTCCAACACTCTGTCTGTCTGTCTGTCTGTCTGTCTGTCTGTCTGTCTGTCTGTCTGTCTGTCTGTCTGTCTGTCTGTCTGTCTGTCTGTCTGTCTGTCTGTGTGGTTCCAACACTCATCGTTGTGACATTTACACAAACTGCCATTTCCAAAACAGATGACGGAGAACACCGACACACACACACACACACACACACACACACACACACACACACACACACACACACACACACACACACACAGTGTAAGTGTGACCCTGGAGCATTGTTATGGGCCCTTTGTCAAACACAGGCTCCTTATTAATGCTCTGGAAAAGATGCCCTGGAGTCTGTTGTCATAAGGGGAAACTGAGGGTAAGTGTGCCCTCTATCACGGGTGCAAATAGAGTGTCTGTCTGACCCGGAGCATAAACCCATTGACCTTTATGTCCAGCTGCTGGACACTACCACACACTACATTGACTCATGATTTAATTAAAGAGATGTGTGACTGCGAGAGAGAGAGTGTGTGTGTGTGTGTGTGTTTTAGTGTGTGTGTGTGTGTGTGTGTGTGTGTGTGTGTGTGTGTGTGTGTGTGTGTGTGTGTGTGTGTGTGTGTGTGTGTGTGTGTGTGTGTTTTAGTGTGTGTGTGTGTTTTAGTGTGTGTGTGTGTGTGTGTGTGTGTGTGTGTGTGTGGTATAGGTATATGCTGTATCAATTAATAAGGCTGATGGAACAGATCGGAATGTTTCGCTTAAAATGATGATAAGCTATTTTTTTATTCACATTTTACGCGCAGCAATGTGCACACGGCGGTAGGAATACGCGTGAATGTTCCGCAATGGAATTTGCGCGAAAAACACCATTCTACAATGGAGCATTGCAAGTGGTTTCATGGATAGAGATGGAAATATCCGTTAGACATAGGGCGAAGATGCAACAAACTATTATGGGATGCTAATATGATTAGGATAATGCCTTTGGCTGCTTGACGATGAAAGAAAGACGAAAGAAAACCAATAAAAGAAGAGAACGCATAATGAGTAGGTTTTTATACAATAACTGCCTCAACGTTTCTGTGGTGGGATTTTAGCTATAGGCTACTTTGAAGCAAGGTAAGATATGTCTCATAATATGAAGTAAAACGTCCAGGTTTCAAACCATTTAAGGAAAAGGAAAAATATAACAATGCAAAGGATAGACCTAACCGTCTTCTGGTAGATGGAAAGGCCTTCACAAAAAAACCTTCTCTATTGAGCGTTAACTTGCCTATGCCTACCTGCCAGAATGATATCATGATTATTTGAGTCAATACAGTGGTTATTTCATTTCCAAACTCCATCTGGTGTGCTACAGAGACACTTCTAGTCAAACAATAGGGCTAGGTTGGGTTGGCCTGACTGTGAACACAGTACATCTTGGGTTGGCCTGACTGTGAACACAGTACATCTTGGGTTGGTCTGACTGTGAACACAGTACAGGTTGGCCTGACTGTGAGCACAGTACAGCCTGGGTTGGCCTGACCGTGAACACAGTACACCTTGGGTTGGCCTGACTGTGAACACAGTACAGGTTGGCCTGACTGTGAAAGACCAATATGAGATTCATCATTTCAGATCATTCAGAGTGTATGTCACTGCTTCTCGTATAATAATTCCCTTCGCCGGGCTGTTTGGAAAAATGTTGGCATAACAAGTATATACCCACTTCTCCAGGCACCAGCACACCACGGGTTCTGTTGAATTATGGACTACAGTACGCTCCGGTCTCCCAGAATAGTCCTCCTATTGCATGACTTTAACATTGCATCAGACAATGTACCAACCCAGAACCTAATGGAGGTTGCTCTTATGGAAGCTGTGTTCTTATGGAAGCTGTGTTCTTATGGAAGCTGTGTTCTTATGGAAGCTTGTTCTTATGGATGCTGTGTTCTTATGGATGCTGTGTTCTTATGGAAGCTGTGTTCTTATGGAAGCTGTGTTCTTATGGAAGCTTGTTCTTATGGAAGCTTGTTCTTATGGAAGCTATGTTCTTATGGATGCTGTGTTCTTATGGATGCTTGTTCTTATGGAAGCTGTGTTCTTATGGAAGCTGTGTTCTTATGGAAGCTGTGTTCTTATGGATGCTGTGTTCTTATGGAAGCTTGTTCTTATGGAAGCTGTGTTCTTATGGATGCTGTGTTCTTATGGAAGCTGTGTTCTTATGGAAGCTTGATCTTATGAAAGCTTGTTCTTATGGATGCTGTGTTCTTATGGAAGCTTGTTCTTATGGAAGCTTGTTCTTCTGGAAGCTGTGTTCTTATGGAAGCTGTGTTCTTATGGAAGCTGTGTTCTTATGGAAGCTTGTTCTTATGGAAGCTGTGTTCTTATGGATGCTGTGTTCTTATGGAAGCTTGTTCTTATGGAAGCTGTGTTCTTATGGATGCTGTGTTCTTATGGAAGCTGTGTTCTTATGGATGCTGTGTTCTTATGGAAGCTTGTTCTTATGGAAGCTTGTTCTTATGGAAGCTGTGTTCTTATGGATGCTGTGTTCTTATGGAAGCTGTGTTCTTATTGAAGCTTGTTCTTATGGAAGCTGTGTTCTTATGGAAGCTGTGTTCTTATGGAAGCTTGTTCTTATGGAAGCTGTGTTCTTATGGATGCTTGTTCTTATGGAAGCTGTGTTCTTATGGATGCTTGTTCTTATGGAAGCTGTGTTCTTATGGAAGCTTGTTCTTATGGAAGCTGTGTTCTTCTGGAAGCTTGTTCTTATGGATGCTGTGTTCTTATGGATGCTTGTTCTTATGGAAGCTGTGTTCTTATGGAAGCTTGTTCTTATGGAAGCTGTGTTCTTCTGGAAGCTGTGTTCTTATGGAAGCTTGTTCTTATGGAAGCTGTGTTCTTATGGAAGCTTGTTCTTATGGAAGCTGTGTTCTTATGGAAGCTTGTTCTTATGGAAGCTGTGTTCTTCTGGAAGCTGTGTTCTTATGGAAGCTTGTTCTTATGGAAGCTGTGTTCTTATGGAAGCTTGTTCTTATGGAAGCTGTGTTCTTATGGAAGCTTGTTCTTATGGAAGCTGTGTTCTTATGGAAGCTGTGTTCTTATGGAAGCTGTGTTCTTATGGAAGCTGTGTTCTTATGGATGCTTGTTCTTATGGAAGCTGTGTTCTTATGGAAGCTTGTTCTTATGGAAGCTGTGTTCTTCTGGAAGCTGTGTTCTTATGGATGCTGTGTTCTTATGGAAGCTGTGTTCTTATGGATGCTGTGTTCTTATGGATGCTTGTTCTTATGGAAGCTGTGTTCTTATGGAAGCTTGTTCTTATGGAAGCTGTGTTCTTCTGGAAGCTGTGTTCTTATGGAAGCTTGTTCTTATGGAAGTTGTGTTCTTATGGAAGCTTGTTCTTATGGAAGCTGTGTTCTTATGGAAGCTTGTTCTTATGGAAGCTGTGTTCTTATGGAAGCTGTGTTCTTATGGAAGCTGTGTTCTTATGGAAGCTGTGTTCTTATGGAAGCTTGATCTTATGAAAGATGTGTTCTTATGGAAGCTGTGTTCTTATGGAAGCTTGTTCTTATGAAAGCTTGTTCTTATGGAAGCTGTGTTCTTATGGAAGCTTGTTCTTATGGAAGCTGTGTTCTTATGGAAGCTTGTTCTTATGAAAGCTTGTTCTTATGGAAGCTGTGTTCTTATGGAAGCTTGTTCTTATGGAAGCTTGTTCTTATGGAAGCTTGTTCTTATGGAAGCTGTGTTCTTATGGAAGCTTGTTCTTATGGAAGCTTGTTCTTATGGAAGCTTGTTCTTATGAAAGCTTGTTCTTATGGAAGCTGTGTTCTTATGGAAGCTTGTTCTTATGGAAGCTGTGTTCTTATGGAAGCTGTGTTCTTATGGAAGCTTGTTCTTATGGAAGCTGTGTTCTTATGGAAGCTTGTTCTTATGGAAGCTGTGTTCTTATGGAAGCTTGTTCTTATGAAAGCTTGTTCTTATGGAAGCTTGTTCTTATGGAAGCTGTGTTCTTATGGAAGCTGTGTTCTTATGGAAGCTTGTTCTTATGGAAGATGTGTTCTTATGGAAGCTGTGTTCTTATGGAAGCTTGTTCTTATGAAAGCTTGTTCTTATGGAAGCTGTGTTCTTATGGAAGCTTGTTCTTATGGAAGCTGTGTTCTTATGGAAGCTTGTTCTTATGAAAGCTTGTTCTTATGGAAGCTGTGTTCTTATGGAAGCTTGTTCTTATGGAAGCTTGCTCTTATGGAAGCTTGTTCTTATGGAAGCTGTGTTCTTATGGAAGCTTGTTCTTATGGAAGCTTGTTCTTATGGAAGCTTGTTCTTATGGAAGCTGTGTTCTTATGGAAGCTTGTTCTTATGGAAGCTTGTTCTTATGAAAGCTTGTTCTTATGGAAGCTGTGCTCTTATGGAAGCTTGTTCTTATGGAAGCTGTGTTCTTATGGAAGCTGTGTTCTTATGGAAGCTGTGTTCTTATGGAAGCTGTGTTCTTATGGAAGCTGTGTTCTTATGGAAGCTGTGTTGGTGTCATTACAGTCGAAACCCATTGTTTACACCACATGCATTGTAACCAGTGTGTCTGTGGTTTATACAGAGCATTCAGAAAGTATTCAGACCCATTCATATGTTGTTACGTTACATATTTGTTCTAAATTGATTATTATTATTTTTAAATGTCATCAATCTACACACAATACCCAATAATGACAAAACGAAAACAGGTTTTTAGAAATGTTTGCAAAAATATATATATATTTTTTTATTTCATTTCTTATTTACATAAGTATTCAGACCCTTTGCTATGAGACGCAATAGGGGGAGATGGGAGATGACCAAGAACCCGGTAGATGACCAAGAACCCGGTAGTCACTCCGACAGAGCTCCAGAGTACCTCTGTGGAGATGGGAGAACCTTCCAGAAGGACTTTGTTCCTATAGAAGCTCTGTTGAGGTTGTGTTTACGATGTTCAACTGTTTGTTCCTATAGAAGCTCTGTCGAGGTTGTGTTTACGATGTTCAACGGTTTGTTCCTATAGAAACTCTCTTCTGATGGTCTGAGAACAGTTTATATTTGTTATGAAACCTCTTTGGGATTCTGATGTTTAACTGTTTGTTCCTATAGAAGCTGTCAGAGTTTTGTGTTTACGATGTTTAACTGTTTGTTCCTATAGAAGCTCTGTCAGAGTTTTGTGTTTACGATGTTTAACTGTTTGTTCCTATAGAAGCTCTGTCAGAGTTTTGTGTTTACGATGTTTAACTGTTTGTTCCTATAGAAGCTCTGTCAGAGTTTTGTGTTTACGATGTTCAACTGTTTGTTCCTATAGAAGCTCTGTCAGAGTTTTGTGTTTACGATGTTTAACTGTTTGTTCCTATAGAAGCTCTGTCAGAGTTTTGTGTTTACGATGTTTAACTGTTTGTTCCTATAGAAGCTCTGTCAGAGTTTTGTGTTTACGATGTTTAACTGTTTGTTCCTATAGAAGCTGTCAGAGTTTTGTGTTTACGATGTTCAACTGTTTGTTCCTATAGAAGCTCTGTCAGAGTTTTGTGTTTACGATGTTCAACTGTTTGTTCCTATAGAAGCTCTGTCCTGTTGGTGGGTTGGTAGCTCTGTTAGCAGGATGTGTTTATGTTTGACTGAATTCCCCACTAATCCTATCTGTACTGCTACACACTGTTCTCCTTCTCTGTCATCAGCCTGGCTCCTGCGTGTGTGTGTGTGTGCGAGTGCGTGTGCAGGTGCTGGTGTGTTTGTTTCACACACTGGGAGAGAGGAGATTGTTTATATAACAGTGTGATGCTGCAGTATACAGTAGCTATGTAGGGTAATAACAGTAAAGGACAGGAGACCCACAACACAGCCCTGTGGTACCCCTGACATATGGAGACCCACAACACAGCCCTGTGGTACCCCTGACATATGGAGACCCACAACACAGCCCTGTGGTACCCCTGACATATGGAGACCCACAACACAGCCCTGTGGTACCCCTGACATATGGAGACCCACAACACAGCCCTGTGGTACCCCTGACATATGGAGACCCACAACACAGCCCTGTGGTCCCCCTGACATATGGAGACCCACAACACAGCCCTGTGGTACCCCTGACATATGGAGACCCACAACACAGCCATGTGGTACCCCTGACATATGGAGACCCACAACACAGCCCTGTGGTACCCCTGACATATGGAGACCCACAACACAGCCCTGTGGTACCCCTGACATATGGAGACCCACAACACAGCCGTGGTACCCCTGACATATGGAGACCCACAACACAGCCCTGTGGTACCCCTGACATATGGAGACCCACAACACAGCCCTGTGGTACCCCTGACATATGGAGACCCACAACACAGCCCTGTGGTACCCCTGACATATGGAGACCCACAACACAGCCCTGTGGTACCCCTGACATATGGAGACCAGTGGTGGAAACAGTACTCGTTTAAAATATACTTAAGTATCAAAAGTAAAAGTATTTTTAATTTACAGAAAGCCACGGGCACACTCCAACATTCAGACATAATTTACAAATGAAGCATGTGCGTGTAGAGAGTCCACCAGATCAGAGGCAGTAGAGATGACCAGGGAGGTTCTCTGTTTAGAGAGTCCTCCAGATCAGAGGCAGTAGGGATGACCAGGGAGGTTGTGTTGATAAGTGTGTGAATTGAACTATTTTCCTGTCCTGCTAAGCATTCAGAATGTAACAAGTACTTTAGGTGTCAAGGAAGACAGACAGACAGACAGGCAGACAGACAGAGTTGCTCCCTCATGCAGCTGTAGAATTCCACTGGGTCTGTACGCCTGCTGGAGCTAACAGAAGGAATATAAAATGGCATCCCAGATGCATCCCAGATTGCACACCAGGTCCCATAGAGCTCTGTTCCCTACCTAGTGCACTACTTTTAGACCAGCTATCAGACCACTGTAGCAGCAAACAGGCTCTCTTTATCCCCAACCTCTGGCCGTGACCGTAGACCCTGGCCGTGGCCCAAACTCTGGCCGTGACCCAACCCCTGGCCGTGACCCAACCCCTGGCCGTGACCCTGGCCGTGACCCAACCCCTAGCCGTGACCCTGGCCGTGACCCAACCCCTGGCCGTGACCCTGGCCGTGACCCAACCTCTGGCCGTGACCGTAGACCCTGGCCGTGACCCAACCTCTGGCCGTGACCCAACCCCTGGCCGTGACCCAACCTCTGGTCATAGACCCTGGCCGTGACCCAACCCCTGGCTGTGACCCAACCCCTGGTCATAGACCCTGGCTGTGACCCAACCCCTGGCCGTGACCCAACCCCTGGTCATAGACCCTGGCTGTGACCCAACCCCTGGCCGTGACCCAACCTCTGGTCATAGACCCTGGCCGTGACCCAACCTCTGGCCGTGACCCAACCTCTGGTCATAGACCCTGGCTGTGACCCAACCTCTGGTCATAGACCCTGGCCGTGACCCAACCCCTGGCCGTGACCCAACCTCTGGTCATAGACCCTGGCCGTGACCCAACCTCTGG
>NC_143034.1:75373870-75458870 GCF_057628025.1 Oncorhynchus mykiss | reverse complement strand
GGGGGTTGGAGGGGGAGAGAGAGAGTGGAGGGAGTTGGGGGTTTAGTTGGGGGTTTGGAAGGGGAGAGAGAGGAGAGAGTTGAGGGTTTGGAGGGGGAGAGAGAGGAGGGGGAGAGAGAGGGAGAAGGAGAGGAGGGAGTTGGGGGTTTGGAGGGAGAGAGAGAGGAGGGAGTTGGGGGTTTGGAGGGGGAGGGAGAGGAGAGAGAGGAGTTGGGGGGTTGGGGGGTTGGAGGGAGAGAGAGAGAGAGGAGGGAGTTGGGGGTTTTGGTGGGGAAGAGAGAGGAGATAGTTGTTCTAGGGAGTTGGGGGTTTGGAGTGAAAGGAAAGAGAGCGAGAAGGGAGGTGGGGTTTGGAGTGAGAGAGAGAGAAAGAAAGAGCGAGAGGGATAAGGGAGGTGGGTGTTTGGAGGGGGAGAGAGAGGAGGGGGAGAGGAGAGAGTTGGGGGTTTAGAGTGAAAGGAAAGAGAGAGAGAGAAGGGAGGTGGGTGTTTGGAGTGAGAGAGATAAAGAGAGAGGAGAGAAATTGGGTTTTGGAGTGAGAGAGGGAGGAGAGAGAGAGAGAGGTGGGGGTTTGGACTGAGAGAGAGAGAGAGTGAGAGGGAGAGCGAGAGGAGAGAGGGGGCTTTGGTATGAGAGAAAGAGAGAGAGAGAGAGGGGGGAGAGAGAGAGAGGTGGGGGTTTGAGAGAGAGAGAGGAGGGAGGTGGGGGTTTGGAGGGGAGAGAGAGGAGGGAGGTGGGGGTTGGAGGGGGAGAGAGAGGAGGGAGTTTGGAGGGGGAGAGAGAGGAGGGGGTGGTTTGGAGTGAGAGAGAGAGCGAGAGGTGGGGGTTTGGAGGGAGCTGCCTAAATCACAGTGAGTCTTGTTGTTAGTCATATCATGCGTCATGTCATGTTGTCTGTTTTCTGACAGAAGGACAGTGACTTGACTAGCCTTTAACAATTGGTAGATACACACACACCACAGGAGGCTGGTGGCACCTTAATTGGGGTAGGATGGGCTCGTGGTAATGACTGGAGTGGAATCAGTGGAATGGTATCAAATACATCAAACACATGGTTTCCATGGTTTCCTGGTGTTTGATGCCGTTCCATTTGCTCCATTCCAGACATTATTAGGAGCCGTCCTCCCATCAGCAGCCTCCTGTGACAAACACACACACACTCATCAGAGGTGAGGAGGAAAGGAGACGATAAGAGAAGAAACAGAGGAGAGGGGTCAATGTCTCCTCTCACTACTGTGTACACACACACACACACACACACACACACACACACACACACACACACAAACACACACACACACACACACACACACACACACACACACACACACACACACACACACACACACACACACACACACAGTGCCATCAGCACACGCTACTGACGCAGGTTGTCATGTTGTTTTTCAACCCCACTAAGAGTGGCCACTCATGGAAACCGTAGAGAGTCACAGCCCCGTGTTCATTAAAACACGCAAGAGTCACATGGCTCAGACAGAGAGATATGAATCTGGACTGAAACTGTGTGGACTCGAGCCTGTCAGTCTACTGTAGCTAAAACACTGTGATGATGATGATTCATCCCATGATGATTTATTGAATGTGTCTGTCATTATTTATGGGGCGGCAGGTAGCCTAGTGGTTAGAGTGTAGGGTCGGGCAGGTAGCCTAGTGGTTAGAGTGTAGGGGCGGCAGGTAGCCTAGTGGTTAGAGTGTAGGGGCGGCAGGTAGTCTAGTGGTTAGAGTGTAGGGTCGGGCAGGTAGCCTAGTGGTTAGAGTGTAGGGGCGGCAGGTAGCCTAGTGGTTAGAGTGTAGGGGCGGCAGGTAGCCTAGTGGTTAGAGTGTAGGGGCGGCAGGTAGCCTAGTGGTTAGAGTGTAGGGGCGGCAGGTAGCCTAGTGGTTAGACTGTAGGGGCGGCAGGTAGCCTAGTGGTTAGAGCGTTGGGCCTGTAACCGGTAGATTGAATCCCCGAGCTGACAAGGTAAACATCTGTCGTTCTGCCCCTGAACAAGGCAGTTAACCCACTGTTCCTGGTAGGCCGTCATTGAAAATAAGAATTTGTTCTTAACTGACTTGCCTTGATAAATAAATTCTTATGGCCATAGTTCCCAGTCATAGTTCCCATAGTTCCCAGTCCATTAGTGCAGATCAGAGGAAAGTGTCGTACTGTATTCGCAAAGGGACTCGGAGTAGGAGTGCTGATCTAGAAGCAGGTCAAACAGTTGTCCGGAACAGCTGGGGCTTTCATGCATGGTTCAGTGTTGCTTGCCTCAAAGCGAGCATAGAAGGCATCTGGCAGGCTTGTGTTACTGGACAGCTCTCAGCTGAGTTTCCTTTTGTAATCCGTGACATCTGACGAGTGTCAGCGCCGGTGTAGTAGGGTTCGATCTCAGTACTGTATTGGCGCTTTGCCTGTTTGACGGTTCGGTGGAGGGCATAGCGGGATTTCTTATAAGCATCCAGATTAGTATTCCTCCCCGTGAAAGCGGCAGCTCTAGCCTTTAGCTCAGTGCGGATGTTGATGTAATCCATTGCTTCTGGTTGGGACGTGTACGTACGGCCCTGGGGGGACGACGTCGTCAATGTTCTTATTAATGAAGCCGGTGACTGATGTGGTGTAGTCCTCCACACCATCGGATGAATCCCGGAACATATTCCAGTCCGGGCTAACGAAACAGTCCTGTAGCTTAGCATCCGCTTCATGGGACCACTTCCGTATTCAGGGTGTCACTGGTACTTCCTGTATGAGTTTTGACGAGGATAGAGTTACGGTCAGATTTGCCAAATGGAGGGCGAGGGAAAGCTCTCTGAGTAAACGTGGAGTTTCTCCTCTGGTTGAAACATGTGAAATGCTGGTAGAAATGATTTGCCAAATGGAGGGCGAGGGAAAGCTCTCTGAGTAAACGTGGAGTTTCTCCTCTGGTTGAAACATGTGAAATGCTGGTAGAAATGATTTGCCAAATGGAGGGCGAGGGAAAGCTCTCTGAGTAAACGTGGAGTTTCTCCTCTGGTTGAAACATGTGAAATGCTGGTAGAAATGATTTGCCAAATGGAGGGCGAGGGAAAGCTCTCTGAGTAAACATGGAGTTTCTCCTCTGGTTGAAACATGTGAAATGCTGGTAGAAATGATTTGCCAAATGGAGGGCGAGGGAAAGCTCTCTGAGTAAACGTGGAGTTTCTCCTCTGGTTGAAACATGTGAAATGCTGGTAGAAATGAGGTAAAGTGGATTTCAGTTTCGCTGCATTAAAATCACCGACCACAACAAGCTCCGCCTCTGGGTGACCATGTCCTTGTTTGCTTATGACCCTCTTACAGCTCGTTGAGTGTGGTCTTAGTGCCCAGCGCCGGTTTTATGGTAGTAAATAGACAGCTTCGAACAATATAGATGAAAACTCTCTAGTATGGTCTACAGCTTTATCATGAGGTATTCTAAACTCAGATAAACAGAACTAAGAGACGTACGTATAGTAGTGTTAGAGATCGTGCACCAGTCTTTGTTGACAGAGAGACACCCCACACGCCCCCACGGATCTTACCAGGGGAGAGAAAGATGATTCACGTTGAGTCATGTTGATTCATGATCTTCTACTGCTTTTTCTTTGACGTCAAATGTATCAGATATACAAAGATAGTATATAGAGAGATAGTTTATACATAAATAGTATATATACAGAGATAGTATATACATAGATTGTATATATAACATCTCTCTAGATACACTGAGGTAGTATATATACGGAGATAGTATATATACGGAGATCGTATATATACAGAGATAGTATATATACGGAGATAGTATATATACGGAGATAGTATATATATATAAAGAGATAGTATATATACAGAGATAGTATATATACAGAGATCGTATATATACAGAGATAGTATATATACGGAGATAGTATATATACGGAGATAGTATATATACGGAGATAGTATATATATACAGAGATAGTATATATACAGAGATAGTATATATACAGAGATAGTATATATACGGAGATAGTATATATACGGAGATAGTATATATATACAGAGATCGTATATATACAGAGATAGTATATATACGGAGATAGTATATATACGGAGATAGTATATATATACAGAGATAGTATATATACAGAGATCGTATATATACAGAGATAGTATACAGTGGGGCAAAAAAGTATTTAGTCAGCCACCAATTGTACAAGTTCTCCCACTTAAAAAAGATGAGAGAGGCCTGTGGTTCATCATAGGTACACTTCAACTATGACAGATAAAATGAGAAAAATCCAGAGTCACATTGTAGGATTTTTTATTTATTTATTTCTTTGTTTATTTATTTTATTTGATTATTTTACCCCTTTTTCTCCCCAATTTCGTGGTATCCAATTGTTGTAGTAGTTACTATCTTGTCTCATCGCTACGACTCCCGTACGGGCTCAGGAGAGACGAAGGTTGAAAGTCATGCGTCCTCCGATAAACAACCCAACCAAGCCGCACTGCTTCTTAACACAGCGCACATCCAGCCCGGAAGCCAGCCGCACCAATGCGCCGGAGGAAACACCGTGCACCTGGCCACCTTGGTTAGCGCACACTGCGCCCAGCCCGCCACAGGAGTCGCTGGTGCGCGATGAGACAAGGACACCCCTACCGACCAAGCCCTCCCGGTCGCGGCCGGTTACGACAGAGCCTGGGCGCGAACCCAGGACTCTGATGGCACAGCTGGCGCTGCAGTACAGCGCCCTTACTGGCGCCACCCGGGAGGCCCCATTGTAGGATTTTTAATGAATTTATTTAGACATTAGTAGGAGAGTAGTTAGATGATAATGGAGTTTTTCTTGATCAAATGGTCTATATTCTACTAATGTCTAGTCTGAACACATCATTTACGATCTAGCATGGCCACCCTGTGTGCGTGCGTGTGAAGTGCTACCTTGTCACAGCCTATACTGAGGAGACAGTGTTTTCCAGCAGTCCCACTCATTGCCGTAACCAGGGTTTGACTTGTAGTGAGGTCCAGAATGGATTGCTAATTGTATTGCTAATAGGCTATGTGTTTGTAAATGGATTGTGGTGAATGGATTTACAGTAACCATGGTGATAATGGCTGGGGTCATTTTGATTGTTTTTGCTGTTCAACAAATAGCATTTAAGTGTTTTTATTGTATAAAAATAAAGTAAATGAGAGTGAACTTTCTAAACATTTACTGGGCGGTGTGGGGGGGGGGGGCTGTCTGTCTCAGTAGTCCTCTCCGTCTGTCTCAGTCAGTCTGTCTCAGTCAGTCTGTGTCAGTAGTCCTCTCCGTCTGTCTCAGTCAGTCTGTGTCAGTAGTCCTCTCCGTCTGTCTCAGTCAGTCTGTCTCAGTCAGTCTGTCTCAGTAGTCCTCTCCGTCTGTCTCAGTCAGTCTGTCTCAGTAGTCCTCTCCGTCTGTCTCAGTCAGTCTGTCTCAGTCAGTCTGTGTCAATAGTCCTCTCCGTCTGTCTCAGTCAGTCTGTCTCAGTCAGTCTGTGTCAATAGTCCTCTCCGTCTGTCTCAGTCTGTCTGTCTCAGTCTGTCTGTCTCAGTCAGTCTCAGTAGTCCTCTCTGTCTGTCTCAGTCTGTCAGTCTCAGTAGTCCTCTCTGTCAGTCTCAGTCTGTCAGTCTCAGTAGTCCTCTCTGTCAGTCTCAGTCTGTCAGTCTCAGTCTGTCTGTCTCAGTCTGTCAGTCTCAGTCTGTCAGTCTCAGTCTGTCAGTCTCAGTCTGTCTGTCTCAGTCAGTCTGTCAGTCTCAGTCTGTCAGTCTCAGTCTGTCTGTCTCAGTCAGTCTGTCTCAGTCAGTCTGTCTCTGTCAGTCTGTCTCAGTCTGTCTGTCTCAGTCAGTCTGTCTCAGTCAGTCTGTCTCAGTCAGTCTGTCTCAGTCAGTCTGTCTCAGTCTGTCAGTCTCAGTCTGTCTGTCTCAGTCAGTCTGTCTCAGTCAGTCTGTCTCAGTCAGTCTGTCTCAGTCTGTCAGTCTCAGTCTGTCTGTCTCAGTCAGTCTGTCTCAGTCAGTCTGTCTCAGTCAGTCTGTCTCAGTCAGTCTGTCTCAGTCAGTCTGTCTCAGTAGTCCTCTCTGTAAAGTAAAGTTATTATGAGAACTTAGTGTCATATTTTTTCTCCTGCTGAGTTAGGCTCCATTTAACATTGGCTTTACTTCCTCATTTTAGCAGGCAGAGCCCTTCAATGTTATTGCAACAGAAGTGTCTGCCGGCAGCAAGCCACCTGTCTGACTGACATATCTATAAGCGACTATTTACCAGTTGTGCACTCATTCTCAGAAAGACCGTTCCTGTTTGTTTTGGGGGATGACTGTAGACAGGACAGGAGTCGCGGAACAGTTTTAAAATAGCCTTTTGCCCAGATTCTCTCAAACACAGTGAACAGCGTCTCTATTGCCTACTTGAGACGACTCCGAGCTGGGGCAGTTCGTTTCACGTCTCAGGCCCAACTGGTCAGGGTTCCACTCATTCACTAAGAGACAAGAGAACACATACCACTGGTCAGGGTTCCACTCATTCACTAAGAGACAGGAGAACACACACCACTGGTCAGGGTTCCACTCATTCACTGAGAGACAGGAGAACACACACCACTGGTCAGGGTTCCACTCATTCACTAAGAGACAGGAGAACACATAACACACCACTGGTCAGGGTTCTACTCATTCACTAAGAGACAGGAGAACATCTACTCATTCACTAAGATACAGGAGAACATAACACACCACTGGTCAGGGTTCCACTCATTCACTAAGAGACAGGAGAACATCTACTCATTCACTAAGAGACAGGAGAACATCTACTCATTCACTAAGAGACAGGAGAACATAACACACCACTGGTCAGGGTTCTACTCATTCACTAAGAGATAGGAGAACATAACACACCACTGGTCAGGGTTCTACTCATTCCCTAAGAGACAAGAGAACACATACCACTTGTCAGGGTTCCACTCATTCACTAAGAGACAGGAGAACATAACACACCACTGGTCAGGGTTCTACTCATTCACTAAGAGACAGGAGAACATAACACACCACTGGTCAGGGTTCTCCTCATTCACCAAAAGACAGGAGAACATCTACTCATTCACTAAGAGACAGGAGAACATCTCATTCACTAAGAGACAAGAGAACATAACACACCACTGGTCAGGGTTCCACTCATTCACTAAGAGACAGGAGAACATAACACACCACCGGTCAGGGTTCCACTCATTCACTAAGAGACAGGAGAACATAACACGCCACTGGTCAGGGTTCTACTCATTCACTAAGAGACAGGAGAACACACACCACTGGTCAGGCTTCCACTCATTCACTAAGAGACAGAAGAACATAACACACCACTGGTCAGGGTTCTACTCATTCACTAAGAGACAGGAGAACATAACACACCACTGGTCAGGGTTCTACTCATTAACTAAGAGACAGGATAACATAACACACCTCTGGTCAGGGTTCCACTCACTCACTAAGAGACAGGAGAACACATAACACCACTGGTCAGGGTTTTCCTCATTCACTAAGAGACAGGAGAACATCTACACATTCACTAAGAGACAGGAGAACACATAACACACCACTGGTCAGGGTTCTACTCATTCACTAAGAGACAGGAGAACATAACACACCACTTGTCAGGGTTCCACTCATTCACTAAGAGACAGGAGAACATAACACACCACTGGTCAGGGTTCTACTCATTCACTAAGAGACAGGAGAACACACACCACTGGTCAGGGTTCCACTCATTCACTAAAAGACAGGAGAACATAACACACCACTGGTCAGGGTTCCACTCATTCACTAAGAGACAGGAGAACATAACAAACCACTGGTCAGGGTTCTACTCATTCACTAAGAGACATGAGAACACATAACACACCACTGGTCAGGGTTCCACTCATTCACTAAGAGACAAGAGAACACATACCACTGGTCAGGGTTCCACTCATTCACTAAGAGACAGGAGAACACACACCACTGGTCAGGGTTCCACTCATTCACTGAGAGACAGGAGAACACACACCACTGGTCAGGGTTCTACTCATTCACTAAGAGACAGGAGAACACATAACACACCACTGGTCAGGGTTCCACTCATTCACTAAGAGACAGGAGAACATCTACTCATTCACTAAGATACAGGAGAACATAACACACCACTGGTCAGGGTTCCACTCATTCACTAAGAGACAGGAGAACATCTACTCATTCACTAAGAGACAGGAGAACATCTACTCATTCACTAAGAGACAGGAGAACATAACACACCACTGGTCAGGGTTCTACTCATTCACTAAGAGATAGGAGAACATAACACACCACTGGTCAGGGTTCTACTCATTCCCGAAGAGACAAGAGAACACATACCACTTGTCAGGGTTCCACTCATTCACTAAGAGACAGGAGAACACACACCACTGGTCAGGGTTCCACTCATTCACTAAAAGACAGGAGAACATAACACACCACTGGTCAGGGTTCCACTCATTCACTAAGAGACAGGAGAACATAACACACCACTGGTCAGGGTTCTACTCATTCACTAAGAGACATGAGAACACATAACACACCACTGGTCAGGGTTCCACTCATTCACTAAGAGACAGGAGAACATCTACTCATTCACTAAGATACAGGAGAACATAACACACCACTGGTCAGGGTTCCACTCATTCACTAAGAGACAGGAGAACATCTACTCATTCACTAAGAGACAGGAGAACATCTACTCATTCACTAAGAGACAGGAGAACATAACACACCACTGGTCAGGGTTCTACTCATTCACTAAGAGATAGGAGAACATAACACACCACTGGTCAGGGTTCTACTCATTCCCTAAGAGACAAGAGAACACATACCACTTGTCAGGGTTCCACTCATTCACTAAGAGACAGGAGAACACACACCACTGGTCAGGGTTCCACTCATTCACTAAAAGACAGGAGAACATAACACACCACTGGTCAGGGTTCCACTCATTCACTAAGAGACAGGAGAACATAACACACCACTGGTCAGGGTTCTACTCATTCACTAAGAGACATGAGAACACATAACACATCACTGGTCAGGGTTCCACTCATTCACTAAGAGACAAGAGAACACATACCACTGGTCAGGGTTCCACTCATTCACTAAGAGACAGGAGAACACACACCACTGGTCAGGGTTCCACTCATTCACTGAGAGACAGGAGAACACACACCACTGGTCAGGGTTCTACTCATTCACTAAGAGACAGGAGAACACATAACACACCACTGGTCAGGGTTCCACTCATTCACTAAGAGACAGGAGAACATCTACTCATTCACTAAGATACAGGAGAACATAACACACCACTGGTCAGGGTTCCACTCATTCACTAAGAGACAGGAGAACATCTACTCATTCACTAAGAGACAGGAGAACATCTACTCATTCACTAAGAGACAGGAGAACATAACACACCACTGGTCAGGGTTCTACTCATTCACTAAGAGACAGGAGAACATAACACACCACTGGTCAGGGTTCTACTCATTCACTAAGAGATAGGAGAACATAACACACCACTGGTCAGGGTTCTACTCATTCCCTAAGAGACAAGAGAACACATACCACTTGTCAGGGTTCCACTCATTCACTAAGAGACAGGAGAACATAACACACCACTGGTCAGGGTTCCACTCATTCACTAAGAGACAGGAGAACATCTACTCATTCACTAAGAGACAGGAGAACATCTACTCATTCACTAAGAGACAGGAGAACATAACACACCACTGGTCAGGGTTCTCCTCATTCACCAAAAGACAGGAGAACATCTACTCATTCACTAGGAGACAGGAGAACATCTACTCATTCACTAAGATACAGGAGAACATAACACACCACTGGTCAGGGTTCCACTCATTCACTAAGAGACAGGAGAACATAACACACCACCGGTCAGGGTTCCACTCATTCACTAAGAGACAGGAGAACATAACACACCACTGGTCAGGGTTCTACTCATTCACTAAGAGACAGGAGAACACACACCACTGGTCAGGGTTCCACTCATTCACTAAGAGACAGAAGAACATAACACACCACTGGTCAGGGTTCTACTCATTCACTAAGAGACAGGAGAACATAACACACCACTGGTCAGGGTTCTACTCATTCACTAAGAGACAGGATAACATAACACATCTCTGGTCAGGGTTCCACTCACTCACTAAGAGACAGGAGAACACATAACACCACTGGTCAGGGTTTTCCTCATTCACTAAGAGACAGGAGAACATCTACACATTCACTAAGAGACAGGAGAACACACACCACTGGTCAGGGTTCTACTCTTTCACTAAAAGACAGGAGAACATAACACACCACTGGTCAGGGTTCGACTCATTCACTAAGAGACAGGAGAACATCTACTGATTCACTAAGAGACAGGAGAACATCTACTCATTCACTAAGAGACAGGAGAACATAACACACCACTGGTCAGGGTTCCACTCATTCACTAAGAGACAGGAGAACACATAACACGTAGGTAGTTATGACCATGTCCTCGTAGGTAGTTATGGCCATGTCCTCGTAGGTAGTTATGACCGTGTCCTCGTAGGTAGTTATGGCCATGTCCTCGTAGGTAGTTATGGCCATGTCCTCGTAGGTAGTTATGACCGTGTCCTCGTAGGTAGTTATGACCATGTCCTCGTAGGTAGTTATGACCGTGTCCTCGTAGGTAGTTATGACCATGTCCTCGTAGGTAGTTATGACCATGTCCTCGTAGGTAGTTATGACCATGTCCTCGTAGGTAGTTATGGCCGTGTCCTCGTAGGTAGTTATAACCATGTCCTCGTAGGTAGTTATGACCATGTCCTCGTAGGTAGTTATGACCATGTCCTCGTAGGTAGTTATGGCCGTGTCCTCGTAGGTAGTTATGGCCATGTCCTCGTAGGTAGTTATGACCGTGTCCTCGTAGGTAGTTATGACCATGTCCTCGTAGGTAGTTATAACCATGTCCTCGTAGGTAGTTATGGCCATGTCCTCGTAGGTATTTATGGCCATGTCCTCGTAGGTAGTTATGGCCATGTCCTCGTAGGTAGTTATGGCCATGTCCTCGTAGGTAGTTATGACCATGTCCTCGTAGGTAGTTATGACCATGTCCTCGTAGGTAGTTATGGCCATGTCCTCGTAGGTAGTTATGGCCATGTCCTCGTAGGTAGTTATGACCATGTCCTCGTAGGTAGTTATGGCCGTGTCCTCGTAGGTAGTTATGGCCATGTCCTCGTAGGTAGTTATGACCGTGTCCTCGTAGGTAGTTATGACCATGTCCTCGTAGGTAGTTATGACCGTGTCCTCGTAGGTAGTTATGACCATGTCCTCGTAGGTAGTTATGACCGTGTGCTCGTAGGTAGTTATGACCATGTCCTCGTAGGTAGTTATGACCGTGTCCTCGTAGGTAGTTATGGCCGTGTCCTCGTAGGTAGTTATAACCATGTCCTCGTAGGTAGTTATGACCATGTCCTCGTAGGTAGTTATGACCATGTCCTCGTAGGTAGTTATGACCATTTCCTCGTAGGTAGTTATGACCATGTCCTCGTAGGTAGTTATGACCATGTCCTCGTAGGTAGTTATGACCATGTCCTCGTAGGTAGTTATGACCATGTCCTCGTAGGTAGTTATGACCGTGTCCTCGTAGGTAGTTATGGCCGTGTCCTCGTAGGTAGTTATGACCATGTCCTCGTAGGTAGTTATAACCATGTCCTCGTAGGTAGTTATGACCATGTCCTCGTAGGTAGTTATGACCATGTCCTCGTAGGTAGTTATGGCCATGTCCTCGTAGGTAGTTATGACCATGTCCTCGTAGGTAGTTATGACCGTGTCCTCGTAGGTAGTTATGACCATGTCCTCGTAGGTAGTTATGACCATGTCCTCGTAGGTAGTTATGACCATGTCCTCGTAGGTAGTTATGGCCGTGTCCTCGTAGGTAGTTATAACCATGTCCTCGTAGGTAGTTATGACCATGTCCTCGTAGGTAGTTATGGCCATGTCCTCGTAGGTAGTTATGGCCATGTCCTCGTAGGTAGTTATGACCATGTCCTCGTAGGTAGTTATGACCATGTCCTCGTAGGTAGTTATGGCCATGTCCTCGTAGGTAGTTATGACCGTGTCCTCGTAGGTAGTTATGGCCATGTCCTCGTAGGTAGTTATGGCCATGTCCTCGTAGGTAGTTATGGCCATGTCCTCGTAGGTAGTTGTGACCATGTCCCTCCAGCTGAGTACCCCCAAGTCCTGTACCTCTTCAAACATTTACCTTCCAGCTGAGTACTGTACCCCTTCAAACATTCACCGTCCAGGTCAATAATCAATCATTTTTCTCTTTATTTAACTATCTTACATATAAAACCTTATTTGTTCAACGAAAATTGTGAATAACTCACCACGGGTTAATGAGAAGGGTCTGCTTGACAGGATGCACATAACTCTGCAATGTTGGGTTGTTTTGGAGAGAGTCTGAGTCTTTTTCCACACAAAGTCTGTGCCTGTATCTAGTTTTCATGCTGGTGAGGGCCAAGAATCCATTCTCACATAGGTACGTGATTGGAAAGGGCATCAGTGTCTTAACAGTGTGATTTGCCAAGGCAGGATACTCTGAGCTCCGCCCTATCCAGGGCGTGTCCTCGTAGGTAGTTATAACCATGTCCTCGTAGGTAGTTATGGCCATGTCCTCGAAGGTAGTTATGACCATGTCCTCGTAGGTAGTTATGGCCATGTCCTCGTAGGTAGTTATGGCCATGTCCTCGTAGGTAGTTATGGCCATGTCCTCGTAGGTAGTTATGACCGTGTCCTCATAGGTAGTTATGACCATGTCCTCGTAGGTAGTTATGACCATGTCCTCGTAGGTAGTTATGGCCATG
The DNA here is from genome assembly GCF_057628025.1 of Oncorhynchus mykiss. Classification (NCBI taxonomy): domain Eukaryota; kingdom Metazoa; phylum Chordata; class Actinopteri; order Salmoniformes; family Salmonidae; genus Oncorhynchus; species Oncorhynchus mykiss. Next base: position 75,445,967 of record NC_143034.1, on the reverse strand, counting down.
TCCTCGTAGGTAGTTATGACCGTGTCCTCGTAGGTAGTTATGACCATGTCCTCGTAGGTAGTTATAACCATGTCCTCGTAGGTAGTTATGACCATGTCCTCGTAGGTAGTTATGACCATGTCCTCATAGGTAGTTATGGCCGTGTCCTCGTAGGTAGTTATGACCGTGTCCTCGTAGATAGTAATGGCCATGTCCTCGTAGGTAGTTATGACCATGTCCTCGTAGGTAGTTATGACCATGTCCTCGTAGGTAGTTATGGCCATGTCCTCGTAGGTAGTTATAACCATGTCCTCGTAGGTAGTTATGACCATGTCCTCGTAGGTAGTTATGGCCATGTCCTCGTAGGTAGTTATGGCCATGGCCCCACTTTTCTCTGGCAACCGTTCACTTAGCTCTGTGATGTGGAACATCAGATTAGGCTGCTCTGCTCTGCGTGCGTGCGTGCGTGCGTGCGTGCGTGCGTGCGTGCGTGCGTGCGTGCGTGCGTGCGTGCGTGCGTGCGTGTGTGTGTGTGTGTGTGTGTGCGTGCGTGCGTGTGTGTGCACGTGAGTGCGTGTGTGTGATGCTCTGATTGCTGTAGTGGCCGGAGATTAGCAGTCTACAACAACGAGTCAGAAAATGTGTAAAGTCAATGATAGATCAGTGGTTCCCAAACTTGTTATAGTCCTGTACCCCTTCAAACATTCACCCTCCAGGTCAATAATCAATCAATGTTCTCTTTATTTAACCATCTTACATATAAAAACCTTTTTTGTTCAACGAAAATTGTGAATAACTCACCACGGGTTAATGAGAAGGGTGTGTTGAAAGGATTCACATAACTCTGCAATGTTGGGTTGTTTTGGAGAGAGTCTGAGTCTTTTTCCACACATAATCTGTGCCTGTATCTAGTTTTCATGCTGATGAAAATCCATTCTCACATAGGTACGTGATTGGAAAGGGCATCAGTGTCTTAACAGCGTGATTTGCCAAGGCAGGATACTCTGAGCTCCGCCCAATCGAGAAATCTGGCAGTGGCTTCTGATTAAATTCTATTTTTACACAACCGCTTGTTGCAATTTCTTCTCTTGTTCAGATATCGGTAAGTGGACTGGAGGCAGGGCATGAAAGGGATAATGAATCTAGTTGTTTGTGTCATCCGTTTCAGGAAAGTACCTGCGTAATTGCGCACCCAACTCACTCAAGTGCTTCGCTAAATCACATTTGACATTGTCCGTAAGCTTGAGTTCATTTAGCACACAAAAAATCATACAATGATGGAAAGACCTGTGTGTTGTCCTTGTTAATGCAGACAGAGAAGAGCTCCAACTTCTTAATCATAGCCTCAATTTTGTCCCGCACATTGAAAATAGTTGCGGAATCCTAGATTCAGATCATTCAGGTGAGAAAAAATTTCACCCAGATAGGCAGGTTGTGTGAGAAACTCGTCATCATGCAAGCAGTCAGACAAGTGAAAATTATGGTCAGTAAAGAAAACTTTAAGCTCGTCTCTCAATTTAAAAAATGTGTCAATACTTTGCCCCTTGATAACCAGAGCACTTCTGTATGTTATAAAAGCATTACATGGTTGCTGCCCGTATCATTGCACAGTGCAGAAAATATACAAGTGTTCACTGTTGTTCCCAAAACATCTTTCAAGCTGTCAGGCATTCCCTTGGCAGCAAGAGCCTCTCGGTGGATGCTGCAGTGAACCCAAGTGGTGTCGGGAGCAACTGCTTGCACACACGTTACCAGTCCACTATGTCTCCCTGTAGGGAACAACAGCTTACACACGTTACCACTCCACTATGTCTCCCTGTAGGGAACAACAGCTTACACACGTTACCACTCCACTATGTCTCCCTGTCATGGCTTTTGCGCCATCAGTACAGATACCAACATATATTGACCACCAAAGTCCATTTGATGTCACAAAACTGTCCAGTACTTTAAAAATATCCTCTCCTGTTGTCCTGGTTTCCAGCGGTTTGCAGAAGAGGATGTCTTCCTTAATTGACCCCCCATAAACGTAACGGACATATACCAGGAGCTGTGCCAGGCCTGCCACGGCTGTTGACTCATCCAGCTGTAACGCATAGATCATATTCTAGATCATATGACAGAATGTGTAAAGTAAATCATAGATAATATTCTAGATCATATTCTAGATCATAATAGATCATGTTCTAGATAATAGATCATAGTCCAGATTACATTCTAGATCATAATCATAATGTATTAAGAGTAAATATAGTTGTCATCAGGACTAACTTCTGAAGTAACACACACACACACACACACACACACACACACACACACACACTCTTCATCAGTCATATTTGCTGTAGCCAGTCTATTACATCTACAGTATCTGGAGATCAAGAGGTTTGACACTACAACCAAAGTGTGCTTCCTTTATGCCACCCTATTCTCTTTATGGTGCACTACTGTAGACCAGGGCCCATAGTAATACACTACTGTAGACCAGGGCCCATAGTTATAAACTACTGTAGACCAGGGCCCATAGTAATACACTACTGTAGACCAGGGCCCATAGTTATAAACTACTGTAGACCAGGGCCCATAGTTATAAACTACTGTAGACCAGGGCCCATAGTAATAAACTACTGTAGACCAGGGCCCATAGTAATACACTACTGTAGACCAGGGCCCATAGTAATAAACTACTGTAGACCAGGGCCCATAGTTATAAACTACTGTAGACCAGTGGCCCATAGTAATACACTACTGTAGACCAGGGCCCATAGTTATAAACTACTGTAGACCAGGGCCCATAGTAATACACTACTGTAGACCAGGGCCCATAGTAATAAACTACTGTAGACCAGGGCCCATAGTTATAAACTACTGTAGACCAGGGCCCATAGTAATACACTACTGTAGACCAGGGCCCATAGTAATACACTACTGTAGACCAGGGCCCATAGTAATAAACTACTGTAGACCAGGGCCCATAGTAATACACTACTGTAGACCAGGGCCCATAGTAATAAACTACTGTAGACCAGGGCCCATAGTTATAAACTACTGTAGACCAGGGCCCATAGTAATACACTACTGTAGACCAGGGCCCATAGTAATAAACTACTGTAGACCAGGGCCCATAGTTATAAACTACTGTAGAACAGGGCCCATAGTAATAAACTACTGTAGACCAGGGCCCATAGTAATACACTACTGTAGACCAGGGCCCATAGTAATACACTACTGTAGACCAGGGCCCATAGTTATAAACTACTGTAGACCAGGGCCCATAGTAATAAACTACTGTAGACCAGGGCCCATAGTTATAAACTACTGTAGAACAGGGCCCATAGTAATAAACTACTGTAGACCAGGGCCCATAGTAATACACTACTGTAGACCAGGGCCCATAGTAATACACTACTGTAGACCAGGGCCCATAGTTATAAACTACTGTAGACCAGGGCCCATAGTAATAAACTACTGTAGACCAGGGCCCATTGTTATAAACTACTGTAGACCAGGCCCATAGTTATAAACTACTGTAGACCAGGGCCCATAGTTATAAACTACTGTAGACCAGGGCCCATAGTAATACACTACTGTAGACCAGGGCCCATAGTAATAAACTACTGTAGACCAGGGCCCATAGTAATAAACTACTGTAGACCAGGGCCCATTGTTATAAACTACTGTAGACCAGGGCCCATAGTTATAAACTACTGTAGACCAGGGCCCATAGTAATACACTACTGTAGACCAGGGCCCATAGTTATAAACTACTGTAGAACAGGGCCCATAGTAATAAACTACTGTAGACCAGGGCCCATAGTAATACACTATTGTAGACCAGGGCCCATAGTTATAAACTACTGTAGAACAGGGCCCATAGTAATACACTACTGTAGACCAGGGCCCATAGTAATACACTACTGTAGACCAGGGCCCATAGTAATACACTACTGTAGACCAGGGCCCATAGTTATAAACTACTGTAGACCAGGGCCCATAGTTATAAACTACTGTAGACCAGGGCCCATAGTAATACACTACTGTAGACCAGGGCCCATAGTAATACACTACTGTAGACCAGGGCCCATAGTAATAAACTACTGTAGACCAGGGCCCATAGTAATAAACTACTGTAGACCAGGGCCCATTGTTATAAACTACTGTAGACCAGGGCCCATAGTTATAAACTACTGTAGACCAGGGCCCATAGTAATACACTACTGTAGACCAGGGCCCATAGTTATAAACTACTGTAGACCAGGGCCCATAGTAATACACTACTGTAGACCAGGGCCCATAGTAATAAACTACTGTAGACCAGGGCCCATAGTTATAAACTACTGTAGAACAGGGCCCATAGTAATAAACTACTGTAGACCAGGGCCCATACTAATACACTACTGTAGACCAGGGCCCATAGTAATACACTACTGTAGACCAGGGCCCATAGTTATAAACTACTGTAGACCAGGGCCCATAGTTATAAACTACTGTAGACCAGGGCCCATAGTAATACACTACTGTAGACCAGGGCCCATAGTAATACACTACTGTAGACCAGGGCCCATAGTTATAAACTACTGTAGACCAGGGCCCATAGTTATAAACTACTGTAGACCAGGGCCCATAGTTATAAACTACTGTAGACCAGGGCCCATAGTAATACACTACTGTAGACCAGGGCCCATAGTTATAAACTACTGTAGACCAGGGCCCATAGTAATACACTACTGTAGACCAGGGCCCATAGTAATAAACTACTGTAGACCAGGGCCTATAGTTATAAACTACTGTAGAACAGGGCCCATAGTAATAAACTACTGTAGACCAGGGCCCATAGTTATAAACTACTGTAGACCAGGGCCCATAGTAATAAACTACTGTAGACCAGGGCCCATAGTTATAAACTACTGTAGACCAGGGCCCATAGTTATAAACTACAGTAGACCAGGGCCCATATTTATAAACTACTGTAGACCAGGGCCCATAGTAATACACTACTGTAGACCAGGGCCCATAGTTATAAACTACAGTAGACCAGGGCCTATAGTTATAAACTACTGTACATCAGGGCCCATAGTAATAAACTACTGTAGACCAGGGCCCATAGTAATAAACTACTGTAGACTAGGGCCCATAGTTATAAACTACTGTAGACCAGGGCCCATAGTTATAAACTACTGTAGACCAACAACATGGTCATCACTAGAGGAACAGGAGATGAACCAATAACAACATGGTCATCACTAGAGGAACAGGAGATGAACCAATAACAACATGGTCATCACTAGAGGAACAGGAGATGAACCAATAACAACATGGTCATCACTAGAGGAACAGGAGATGAACCAATAACAACATGGTCATCACTAGAGGAACAGGAGATGAACCAATAACAACATGGTCATCACTAGAGGAACAGGAGATGAACCAATAACAACATGGTCATCACTAGAGGGACAGGATATTAACCAATAACAACATGGTCATCACTAGAGGGACAGGAGATTAACCAATAACAACATGGTCATCACTAGAGGAACAGGAGATGAACCAATAACAACATGGTCATCACTAGAGGGACAGGAGATGAACCAATAACAACATGGTCATCACTAGAGGGAGAAAAGTAAAGAAGTTGACAAGACAACTCCAGAGAACAACAAGATTTTGCTTCTTCCAGGAGCTTTGGAAACCCAGAGGAGTAAAATGTATTGAGCTGTTCTGTTGTCTGTTCAGATCCACGTTATATGGAGGAAGTACAAGGACCCAAAAATACAGTCTCTCTCCCACCACCAACCCCTCCTCCTCCTCTCCTGTGATGTGTAGCCTCTGTTTTACCATAAAGGGCTACTGTAACACTACAGAGCACAGACTACACTTAACGCTGAGTCACACTACACACAACACTTAACGCAGAGTCACACTGTCACACAACACTTAACACAGAGTCACACTACACACAACACTTAACGCTGAGTCACACTACACACAACACTTAACACAGAGTCACACTACACACAACACTTAACGCTGAGTCACACTACACACAACACTTAACGCTGAGTCACACTACACACAACACTTAACACAGAGTCACACTGTCACACAACACTTAACACAGAGTCACACTACACACAACACTTAACGCTGAGTCACACTACACACAACACTTAACGCTGAGTCACACAACACTTAACGCTGAGTCACACAACACACTACACTTAATGCTGAGTCACACTACACACAACACAACGCAGAATCACACAACACTTAACGCTGAGTCACACAACACTTAACACAGAGTCACACAACACTTAATGCAGAGTCACACTGTCACACACCACTTAACGCTGTCACACTGTCACAGAAACACTTAACGCAGTCACACTACACACAACACTTAACGCAGAGTCACACAACACTTAATGCTGAGTCACACTACACACAACACTTAATGCAGAGTCACACTGTCACACACCACTTAACACAGTCACACTGTCACACAAACACTACAGAGAGAACACAATGCAGAGTCTACCTCAACAACATGACTGTCTGTTCCAGAGGAATCGTCCAGAACACCAGCCATGCCTCATCCTTGCTTTTCGCCTCTGATTGGTTGAAAGAAATGTACAACCGTTCTTTACCAGTATGAGTTTAACATGTTCGACCAAAAAACATGAGATCAACATGTTATTTTTCCTGCTCGTGTCCTTTAACCTTTCTAAGGCAGGCGTTCCGCTAGCGGAACCCCTCCACAACATTCCACTAGCGGAACCCCTCCACAACATTCCGCTAGCGAAACCCCTCCACAACATTCCGCTAGCGGAACCCCTCCACAACATTCCACTAGCGGAACCCCTCCACAACATTCCACTAGCGGAACCCCTCCACAACATTCCGCTAGCGAAACCCCTCCACAACATTCCGCTAGCGGAACCCCTCCACAACATTCCGCTGAAAAGGCAGCGCGCGAAATTCAAAAACATTTCAAAGAAATATGTAACTTTCACACATTAACAAGTCCAATACAGCAAATGAAAGATAAACATCTTGTTAATCTACCCATCGGGTCCGATTTCAAAAATGCTTTACAGCGAAAGCACAACATACAACATCCAGCTCATACCAATGTTTTTACTCGTGCCGCCATCTTGGTTGTTGAAAAAATTTATATTTCCTTGTTTGTTTGGTCCCCCCCCCCCCCATGAATTGTCCTCGTGAGTTGGGAGTATTGAAATAGATTTTCCATGTGTCCTTATTCTCCTTTTTACAACATGTTAGGTAATAGCCAAGTCAAAAAATAACATTTTTCCAGCCAAAGATAGGAGACACAAAAAGCAGAAATATAGATATAATTAATCACTAACCTTTGATGATCTTCATCAGATGACACTCATAGGACATCATTTTACACAATACATGTATGTGTTGTTCGATAATGTGCATATTTATATCCAAAAATCTCAGTTTACTTTGGCGCGTTACATGCAGTAATGTTTTGATTACAAAACATCCGGTGATTTTGCAGAAATACTCATAATAAACATTGATAAAAGATACAACTGTTATTCACAGAATTAAAGATAGACTTCTCCTTAATGCAACCGCTATGTCAGAGGGCTGTTTTACAGGCTGTGTTACTGCCTTGTTAAGGGCTGTTTTACAGGCTGTGTTACCGCCTGGTTAAGGGCTATATTACAGGCTGTGTTAATGCCTATTTAAGGGCTGTTTTACAGGCAGTGTTACTGCCTGGTTAAAGGCTGTTTTACAGGCTGTGTTACTGCCAATTTAAGGGCTGTGTTACTGCCTGGTTAAAGGCTGTTTTACAGGCTGTGTTAATGCTTGGATAAAGGCTGTTTTACAGGCTGTGTTACTGCCTATTTAAGGGTTGTTTTACAGGCTGTGTTACTGCCTGGTTAAAGGCTGTTTTACAGGCTGTGTTAATGCCTGGTTAAGGGCTGTGTTACTGCCTGGTTAAGGGCTGTATTACAGGCTGTGTTAATGCCTGGTTAAGGGCTGTTTTATAGGCTGTGTTACCACCTGGTTAAGGGCTGTTTTACAGGCTGTGTTAATGCCTGGTTAAGGGCTGATTTACAGGCTGTGTTACTGCCTGTTTAAGGGCTGTTTTACAGGCTGTGTTACTGCCTATTTAAGGGCTGTTTTACAGGCTGTGTTACTGCATCCAATCCTTCTCTGACCTCTCCCTGAGCTCTCTCTGACCTCTCTCTGACCTCTCTCAGTCTGTCCTCTAACGGTAAAACCTGGTCAAAAAAGCCCAGGGACAACCATAATCCTCAAACCATCCATTTGGGACATCAGTTAAGTGTTTGACTTAAGAAGGACAGGACTGTGTTTTGTTTTAAGAAGGGCAGAGCCAGGCTTTTGAAAGGGAAAGTTGTGCTTTGTGTTTTGTTTTAAGAAGGGCAGAGCCAGGCTTTTGAAAGGGAAAGTTGTGCTTTGTGTTTTGTTTTAAGAAGGCTAGAGCCAGGCTTTTGAAAGGGAAAGTTGTGCTTCGTATCACCAAACACTTCATCCATCAATATTTCTCAAATGGAAATAGGATGTAATTTGGGACACGACCAGTGTCTTAGAGTGGGATTCATTACAGCACTAGAGGTGTGTCTGTGGGGAGAATCCAATCAAAATGACAGGATAAAGAGTGTGAAAACAGTGAGGGCTCAACCCAATCCAACCCCCCAATCCAACCCAATCCGACCCAATCCAATCCAATCCGACCCAATCCAACCCAACCCAATCCAATCCAACCCAATCCAATCCGACCCAATCCAATCCAATCCGACCCAATCCAATCCAATCCAATCCGACCCAATCCAATCCAACCCAACCCAACCCAATCCAATCCAATCCAATCCAACCCAATCCGCAGCACTGAAGATCCGCTGACAATTAAAGGCAATGTTCCCACGGTCGCGGAGACTGCATTCACAGTAACCGCTGCGTATGGTCGGCTCAATCGATAAATGACCTTTAAATGTGAACCGCGCTACAACGCAGATATTCTGCGGTACAGATTGAACCGAGGCCTAAAGCTACTTTCGTACAAGAGGTTTAAAGAATGGGAAGTGATCCGTGGATATAGTTCACTTCTTTATGGCTTTGAAACCCAAGATTTTAACCCCCACACAAACACACACACACACACACACCAGACCAGTTCTCTTTCAATTCTACCCAGAATCTCTTCCAAAACACCAGGGGGATCCTCCTCTGACCTCTCTGTCTGAGTCCGTCCTCTAAAGTTATTAATCCCTGAACAGAAAAGCCCAGACCCAATCCATGTGGGACTTGAGTTACATGGCTGACTTAAGGAGGACAAGGACTGTGCTTTGTGTTTTGTTTTAAGAAGGCCAGAGCCAGGATTCTGAAAGGGAAGGTTGTGCTTTGTGTTTTGTTTTAAGAAGGCTAGAGCCAGGCTTTTGAAAGGGAAAGTTGTGCTTCGTATCACCAAACACTTCATCCATCAATATTTCTCAAATGGAAATAGGATGTAATTTGGGACACGACCAGTGTCTTAGAGTGGGATTCATTACAGCACTAGAGGTGTGTCTGTGGGGAGAATCCAATCAAAATGACAGGATAAAGAGTGTGAAAACAGTGAGGGCTCAACCCAATCCAACCCCCCAATCCAACCCAATCCGACCCAATCCAATCCAATCCGACCCAATCCAACCCAATCCGACCCAATCCAACCCAACCCAATCCAATCCAACCCAATCCAATCCGACCCAATCCAATCCAATCCGACCCAATCCAATCCAATCCAATCCGACCCAATCCAATCCAACCCAACCCAACCCAATCCAATCCAATCCAATCCAACCCAATCCGCAGCACTGAAGATCCGCTGACAATTAAAGGCAATGTTCCCACGGTCGCGGAGACTGCATTCACAGTAACCGCTGCGTATGGTCGGCTCAATCGATAAATGACCTTTAAATGTGAACCGCGCTACAACGCAGATATTCTGCGGTACAGATTGAACCGAGGCCTAAAGCTACTTTCGTACAAGAGGTTTAAAGAATGGGAAGTGATCCGTGGATATAGTTCACTTCTTTATGGCTTTGAAACCCAAGATTTTAACCCCCACACAAACACACACACACACACACACCAGACCAGTTCTCTTTCAATTCTACCCAGAATCTCTTCCAAAACACCAGGGGGATCCTCCTCTGACCTCTCTGTCTGAGTCCGTCCTCTAAAGTTATTAATCCCTGAACAGAAAAGCCCAGACCCAATCCATGTGGGACTTGAGTTACATGGCTGACTTAAGGAGGACAAGGACTGTGCTTTGTGTTTTGTTTTAAGAAGGCCAGAGCCAGGATTCTGAAAGGGAAGGTTGTGCTTTGTATCACCAAACACTTCATCCATTAATATTTGTGTGTAACAACACTATTCCCTATATAGTGCACGACTTTGGGCCCTAGACATAGTGAACTACTTTGGGCCATGGTCAAAAGTAGTGCACTAAATAGGGAATGGGTTGCCATTTGGGACGCAGATTTGGCTAGAATAAAGGGTTGTAGCTAAGTCATAATGCTGAGAAACAAAGATGACGTTGCCCAGTAGACAGCTTGAGGACCAAGTGGGTGTGTGTGAAGTTGTCAGGAGACACTGATCTTGGGTCAGTTTAGCATTAAAAGGTAATGATTGGGAGAGGGAATGATGATCCTAGAATGTATCAAGGGGAAACTCTGATCTTGGATCAGTTTAGCATTTTCCCCACTAAAGGTAGGGAAGATGATCCTAGAATGTACCAAGGGGATACTCTGATTTTGGATCAGTGAAACCATCCCAGAGCAAGCAAGTGGATGGGTCATTCTTCTCTCAGGGTCTCTAAGGAGATTTCCACTGGGAAAAATACGTCATTTCAACAAAAACATTAAATGTGATGACGTTGAATTCATGTGGAAAACATCATGGATTTTCATATTTTTTTTCACCCAACTTGCAACCTAAATCCAATTACATTACATTTTTTGTTGTTGTTGATTTCACATTGAATTCACGTGAGTTGACAAACTCAACCAAATGTAAATCCAAGCTAGATGTTGAAGTGACGTCTGTGCCCAGCGGGTTAGTTCTGTTTGTGACGGTCATGACAGGGCCCTTGGCTTCCCAGTCAGCCAGATGAATGTAGTTCTGTTCACCATGCAGTCAGACAACATCACAACACCGGCCGCAGTGGACCATTCTGTCAGGACAGGAAGCTGTTGGCAGACACCTACAGTACCACACCATGTCAGAGGCAGGAGCAGCACGGTCCTATCTAGCTGCACGTAGAGCTGGGCCATTCTGCCAGGACAGGAAGCTGTTGGCAGACACCTACAGTACCACACCATGTCAGAGGCAGGAGCAGCACAGTCCTATCTAGCTGCACATAGGGCCATTATGCTGGGCCATTCTGTCAGACAGGAAGCTGTTGGCAGACACCTACAGTACCACACCATGTCAAGAGGCAGGAGCAGCACGGTCCTATCTAGCTGCACGTAGAGCTGGGCCATTATGGACCAAAATCCATATCACGATCAATTGACCAGGTGAACAGGAAAGTGAGCTGTGTTCAGGGGATCTGTGTGTTTGAGAGTGTGAACAGGAAAGTGAGCTGCGTTCAGGGGATCTGTGTGTTTGAGAGTGTGAACAGGAAAGTGAGCTGCGTTCAGGGGATCTGTGTGTTTGAGAGTGTGAACAGGAAAGTGAGCTGTGTTCAGGGGATCTGTGTGTTTGAGAGTGTGAACAGGAAAGTGAGCTGCGTTCAGGGGATCTGTGTGTTTGAGAGTGTGAACAGGAAAGTGAGCTGCGTTCAGGGGATCTGTGTGTTTGAGAGTGTGAACAGGAAAGTGAGCTGCGTTCAGGGGATCTGTGTGTTTGAGAGTGTGAACAGGAAAGTGAGCTGCATTCAGGGGATCTGTGTGTTTGAGAGTGTGAACAGGAAAGTGAGCTGCATTCAGGGGATCTGTGTGTTTGAGAGTGTGAACAGGAAAGTGAGCTGCATTCAGGGGATCTGTGTGTTTGAGAGTGTGAACAGGAAAGTGAGCTGCATTCAGGGGATCTGTGTGTTTGAGAGTGTGAACAGGAAAGTGAGCTGCATTCAGGGGATCTGTGTGTTTGAGAGTGTGAACAGGAAAGTGAGCTGCGTTCAGGGGATCTGTGTGTTTGAGAGTGTGAACAGGAAAGTGAGCTGCGTTCAGGGGATCTGTGTGTTTGAGAGTGTGAACAGGAAAGTGAGCTGCGTTCAGGGGATCTGTGTGTTTGAGAGTGTGAACAGGAAAGTGAGCTGCGTTCAGGGGATCTGTGTGTTTGAGAGTGTGAACAGGAAAGTGAGCTGCGTTCAGGGGATCTGTGTGTTTGAGAGTGTGAACAGGAAAGTGAGCTGCGTTCAGGGGATCTGTGTGTTTGAGAGTGTGAACAGGAAAGTGAGCTGCGTTCAGGGGATCTGTGTGTTTGAGAGTGTGAACAGGAAAGTGAGCTGCATTCAGGGGATCTGTGTGTTTGAGAGTGTGAACAGGAAAGTGAGCTGCGTTCAGGGGATCTGTGTGTTTGAGAGTGTGAACAGGAAAGTGAGCTGCGTTCAGGGGATCTGTGTGTTTGAGAGTGTGAACAGGAAAGTGAGCTGCATTCAGGGGATCTGTGTGTTTGAGAGTGTGAACAGGAAAGTGAGCTGCGTTCAGGGGATCTGTGTGTTTGAGAGTGTGAACAGGAAAGTGAGCTGCGTTCAGGGGATCTGTGTGTTTGAGAGTGTGAACAGGAAAGTGAGCTGCGTTCAGGGGATCTGTGTGTTTGAGAGTGTGAACAGGAAAGTGAGCTGCGTTCAGGGGATCTGTGTGTTTGAGAGTGTGAACAGGAAAGTGGGCGGGAAAGTGAGCTGCGTTCAGGGGATCTGTGTGTTTGAGAGTGTGAACAGGAAAGTGGGCGGGAAAGTGAGCTGCGTTCAGGGGATCTGTGTGTTTGAGAGTGTGAACAGGAAAGTGGGCGGGAAAGTGAGCTGCGTTCAGGGGATCTGTGTGTTTGAGAGTGTGAACAGGAAAGTGGGCGGGAAAGTGAGCTGCGTTCAGGGGATCTGTGTGTTTGAGAGTGTGAACAGGAAAGTGGGCGGGAAAGTGAGCTGCGTTCAGGGGATCTGTGTGTTTGAGAGTGTGAACAGGAAAGTGAGCTGCGTTCAGGGGATCTGTGTGTTTGAGAGTGTGAACAGGAAAGTGAGCTGCGTTCAGGGGATCTGTGTGTTTGAGAGTGTGAACAGGAAAGTGAGCTGCGTTCAGGGGATCTGTGTGTTTGAGAGTGTGAACAGGAAAGTGAGCTGCATTCAGGGGATCTGTGTGTTTGAGAGTGTGAACAGGAAAGTGAGCTGCGTTCAGGGGATCTGTGTGTTTGAGAGTGTGAACAGGAAAGTGAGCTGCGTTCAGGGGATCTGTGTGTTTGAGAGTGTGAACAGGAAAGTGAGCTGCGTTCAGGGGATCTGTGTGTTTGAGAGTGTGAACAGGAAAGTGAGCTGCATTCAGGGGATCTGTGTGTTTGAGAGTGTGAACAGGAAAGTGAGCTGCGTTCAGGGGATCTGTGTGTTTGAGAGTGTGAACAGGAAAGTGAGCTGCGTTCAGGGGATCTGTGTGTTTGAGAGTGTGAACAGGAAAGTGAGCTGCGTTCAGGGGATCTGTGTGTTTGAGAGTGTGAACAGGAAAGTGAGCTGCGTTCAGGGGATCTGTGTGTTTGAGAGTGTGAACAGGAAAGTGAGCTGCGTTCAGGGGATCTGTGTGTTTGAGAGTGTGAACAGGAAAGTGAGCTGCGTTCAGGGGATCTGTGTGTTTGAGAGTGTGAACAGGAAAGTGAGCTGCGTTCAGGGGATCTGTGTGTTTGAGAGTGTGAACAGGAAAGTGAGCTGCGTTCAGGGGATCTGTGTGTTTGAGAGTGTGAACAGGAAAGTGAGCTGCGTTCAGGGGATCTGTGTGTTTGAGAGTGTGAACAGGAAAGTGAGCTGCGTTCAGGGGATCTGTGTGTTTGAGAGTGTGAACAGGAAAGTGAGCTGCGTTCAGGGGATCTGTGTGTTTGAGAGTGTGAACAGGAAAGTGAGCTGCATTCAGGGGATCTGTGTGTTTGAGAGTGTGAACAGGAAAGTGAGCTGCGTTCAGGGGATCTGTGTGTTTGAGAGTGTGAACAGGAAAGTGAGCTGCGTTCAGGGGATCTGTGTGTTTGAGAGTGTGAACAGGAAAGTGAGCTGCGTTCAGGGGATCTGTGTGTTTGAGAGTGTGAACAGGAAAGTGAGCTGCATTCAGGGGATCTGTGTGTTTGAGAGTGTGAACAGGAAAGTGAGCTGCGTTCAGGGGATCTGTGTGTTTGAGAGTGTGAACAGGAAAGTGAGCTGCGTTCAGGGGATCTGTGTGTTTGAGAGTGTGAACAGGAAAGTGAGCTGCGTTCAGGGGATCTGTGTGTTTGAGAGTGTGAACAGGAAAGTGAGCTGCGTTCAGGGGATCTGTGTGTTTGAGAGTGTGAACAGGAAAGTGAGCTGCGTTCAGGGGATCTGTGTGTTTGAGAGTGTGAACAGGAAAGTGAGCTGCGTTCAGGGGATCTGGTCACCGGAGCTGAATAGCAGTATATCAAACGTTCTACTGCTTGAGCTCCTGTTCCTCTTATAGAATATTAACTCTAACGTATTGTGACGCTCCTGCACCTAAATATAAACAGTACCAGCACCCAAAATGAATACTGGAACCTAAGCATTGACTAAAACATAAATGTATTCAACTATAAATAGTAGGTTATACTGAAAAAAATGTTTAAGTTGACCTAGTCAAAGTCAATTCAGTGTTAGTTAGGATAACTCTACATTTGTACTGAAGTTACTCAATTAAAGATATTTGTACTCAAGTTAAATATCTTTAATTAGTCAAAGTACATTTGGAGTAAGTTAGTATAACTTGATATAGTCCATGCCACTTCATGACTGGAAATAATAAGTTGAATCAACTAATTATTTTTTTACAATAAAAATATAAATGTTTCTGTCACGTCCTGACCGTAGAGAGCCCTTATTTTCTATGGTAGAGTAGGTCAGGGTGTGATTGGGGGGTTAGTCTAGTTTATTATTTCTATGTGGGGTTCTAGTTTTGTTTTTCTATGCTGGTGATTGGTATGATTCCCAATTAGAAGGCAGCTGGTAATCGTTGTCTCTAATTGGGGGATCACATTTAAGTAGCATTTTTCCCCACATGTGTTTGTGGGATATTGTTTGTGGGTAGTAGTTATATGTCAGCACGGTTTGGGCTTGCTGTATTGTAATTGTGTGGTTCACTAAATAAAGATGTGGAGTCCAGATCACGTTGGTCCAATAACTATTCCAGCGAACGTGACAGTTTCATCCATTTCACATTTTAACAATGAGCAGCGGCTTTGATTTCTCAAACAGAAAATAAAGGTACAATGAAAATAAAAAGGGGTCTTAAAAGGTTTTAGAAATACATCAAAACATGTTGAAGTAAAGACCTATGCCAGCTAACATCAACCCTTATATTTAGTTTAGGAGAATGTGTCTGTCTTCTTCTTAGAAACATGTTGAAGACCTCTGCCAGCTAACATCAACCCTTATATTTAGTTTAGGAGAATGTGTCTGTCTTCTTCTTAGAAACATGTTGAAGACCTCTGCCAGCTAACATCAACCCTTATATTCAGTTTAGGAGAATGTGTCTGTCTTCTTCTTAGAAACATGTTGAAGACCTCTGCCAACTAACATCAACCCTTATATTTAGTTTAGGAGAATGTGTCTGTCTTCTTCTTAGAAACATGTTGAAGACCTCTGCCAGCTAACATCAACCCTTATATTTAGTTTAGGAGAATGTGTCTGTCTTCTTCTTAGAAACATGTTGAAGACCTCTGGCAGCTAACATCAACCCTTATATTTAGTTTAGGAGAATGTGTCTTCTTCTTAGAAACATGTTGAAGACCTCTGCCAGCTAACATCAACCCTTATATTTAGTTTAGGAGAATGTGTCTGTCTTCTTCTTAGAAACATGTTGAAGACCTCTGCCAGCTAACATCAACCCTTATATTTAGTTTAGGAGAATGTGTCTGTCTTCTTCTTAGAAACATGTTGAAGACCTCTGCCAACTAACATCAACCCTTATATTTAGTTTAGGAGAATGTGTCTGTCTTCTTCTTAGAAACATGTTGAAGACCTCTGCCAACTAACATCAACCCTTATATTTAGTTTAGGAGAATGTGTCTGTCTTCTTCTTAGAAACATGTTGAAGACCTCTGCCAACTAACATCAACCCTTATATTTAGTTTAGGAGAATGTGTCTGTCTTCTTCTTAGAAACATGTTGAAGACCTCTGCCAGCTAACATCAACCCTTATATTTAGTTTAGGAGAATGTGTCTGTCTTCTTCTTAGAAACATGTTGAAGACCTCTGCCAACTAACATCAACCCTTATATTTAGTTTAGGAGAATGTGTCTGTCTTCTTCTTAGAAACATGTTGAAGACCTCTGCCAACTAACATCAACCCTTATATTTAGTTTAGGAGAATGTGTCTGTCTTCTTCTTAGAAACATGTTGAAGACCTCTGCCAACTAACATCAACCCTTATATTTAGTTTAGGAGAATGTGTCTGTCTTCTTCTTAGAAACATGTTGAAGACCTCTGCCAACTAACATCAACCCTTATATTTAGTTTAGGAGAATGTGTCTGTCTTCTTCTTAGAAACATGTTGAAGACCTCTGCCAACTAACATCAACCCTTATATTTAGTTTAGGAGAATGTGTCTGTCTTCTTCTTAGAAACATGTTGAAGACCTCTGCCAACTAACATCAACCCTTATATTTAGTTTAGGAGAATGTGTCTGTCTTCTTCTTAGAAACATGTTGAAGACCTCTGCCAACTAACATCAACCCTTATATTTAGTTTAGGAGAATGTGTCTGTCTTCTTTAAGAAACATGTTGAAGACCTCTGCCAACTAACATCAACCCTTATATTTAGTTTAGGAGAATGTGTCTGTCTTCTTTAAGAAACATGTTGAAGACCTCTGCCAACTAACATCAACCCTTATATTTAGTTTAGGAGAATGTGTCTGTCTTCTTCTTAGAAACATGTTGAAGACCTCTGCCAACTAACATCAACCCTTATATTTAGTTTAGGAGAATGTGTCTGTCTTCTTCTTAGAAACATGTTGAAGACCTCTGCCAACTAACATCAACCCTTATATTTAGTTTAGGAGAATGTGTCTGTCTTATTCTTAGAAACATGTTGAAGACCTCTGCCAGCCAACATCAAGCCTTATATTTAGTTTAGGAGAATGTGTCTGTCTTCTTCTTAGAAACATGTTGAAGACCTCTGCCAACTAACATCAACCCTTATATTTAGTTTAGGAGAATGTGTCTGTCTTCTTCTTAGAAACATGTTGAAGACCTCTGCCAACTAACATCAACCCTTATATTTAATTTAGGAGAATGTGTCTGTCTTCTTCTTAGAAACATGTTGAAGACCTCTGCCAACTAACATCAACCCTTATATTTAGTTTAGGAGAATGTGTCTGTCTTCTTCTTAGAAACATGTTGAAGACCTCTGCCAGCTAACATCAACCCTTATATTTAGTTTAGGAGAATGTGTCTGTCTTCTTCTTAGAAACATGTTGAAGACCTCTGCCAGCTAACATCAACCCTTATATTTAGTTTAGGAGAATGTGTCTGTCTTCTTTAAGAAACATTGCCTTGCGCCTTGAAATTCCATGACCAAAACCCTCATGAGGAGGGAGGATAATAAAAGTTCACAGAAGTAACAAGTAAAGGTAGAGTCTCTCTCTCTCTCAATACATTACATTACAGTAGAATAGAGTTTAGTACAACACATTACAGTAGAATAGAGTTTAGTACAATACATTACAGTAGAATAGAGTTTAGTACAATACATTACAGTAGAATAGAGTTTAGTACAACACATTACAGTAGAATAGAGTTTAGTACAACACATTACAGTAGAATAGAGTTTAGTACAACACATTACAGTAGAATAGAGTTTAGTACAACACATTACAGTAGAATAGAGTTTAGTACAACACATTACAGTAGAATAGAGTTTAGTACAACACATTACAGTAGAATAGAGTTTAGTACAATACATTACAGTAGAATAGAGTTTAGTACAACACATTACAGTAGAATTGAGTTTAGTACAACACATTACAGTAGAATAGAGTTTAGTACAATACATTACAGTAGAATAGAGTTTAGTACAATACATTACAGTACAGTAGAGTTCAGTACAATACATTATAGTACAGTAGAGTTCAGTACAATACATTATAGTTCAGTAGAGTTCAGTACAATACAGTATAGTTTAGTACAATACATTACAGTACAGTAGAGTTCAGTCCTGTACATTAGAGTAGAGTGGAGTAGAGTTCAGTACAGTAGAATAGAGTGGAGTAGAGTTCAGTACAGCAAAGTAGAGTGGAGTAGAGTTCAGTACAGTAGAATAGAGTGGAGTAGAGTTCAGTACAGCAAAGTAGAGTGGAGTAGAGTTCAGTACAGTAGAATAGAGTGGAGTAGAGTTCAGTACAGCAGAGTAGAGTGGAGTAGAGTTCAGTACAGCAGAGTAGAGTGGAGTAGAGTTCAGTACAGCAGAGTAGAGTGGAGTAGAGTAGAGTTCAGTACAGTACAGCAGAGTAGAATTGAGTGGAGTAGAGTTCAGTACAGCAGAGTAGAATTGAGTGGAGTAGAGTTCAGTACAGCAGAGTAGAGTGGAGTAGAGTAGAGTTCAGTACAGCAGAGTAGAATTGAGTGGAGTAGAGTTCAGTACAGTACAGCAGAGTAGAATTGAGTGGAGTAGAGTTCAGTACAGTACAGTAGAGTGGAGTAGAGTAGAGTTCAGTACAGCAAAGTAGAGTGGAGTAGAGTTCAGTACAGCAGAGTAGAATTGAGTGGAGTAGAGTTCAGTACAGCAGAGTAGAGTGGAGTAGAGTATAGTTCAGTACAACAGAGTAGAATTGAGTGGAGTAGAGTTCAGTACAGCAGAGTAGAATTGAGTGGAGTAGAGTTCAGTACAGCAGAGTAGAATTGAGTGGAGTAGAGTTCAGTACAGTACAGCAGAGTAGAATTGAGTGGAGTAGAGTTCAGTCCAGTACAGTAGAGTGGAGTAGAGTAGAGTTCAGTACAGCAGAGTAGAATTGAGTGGAGTAGAGTTCAGTACAGTACAGCAGAGTAGAATTGAGTGGAGTAGAGTTCAGTACAGTAGAGTGGAGTAGAGTAGAGTTCAGTACAGCAGAGTAGAATTGAGTGGAGTAGAGTTCAGTACAGTAGAGTGGAGTAGAGTAGAGTTCAGTACAGCAGAGTAGAATTGAGTGGAGTAGAGTTCAGTTCAGTACAGCAGAGTAGAGTGGAGTAGAGTTCAGTACAGCAGAGTAGAGTGGAGTAGAGTTCAGTACAGCAGAGTAGAATTGAGTGGAGTAGAGTTCAGTACAGTAGAGTGGAGTAGAGTAGAGTTCAGTACAGCAGAGTAGAATTGAGTGGAGTAGAGTTCAGTTCAGTACAGCAGAGTAGAGTGGAGTAGAGTTCAGTACAGCAGAGTAGAGTGGAGTAGAGTTCAGTACAGCAGAGTAGAATTGAGTGGAGTAGAGTTCAGTCCTGTACAGTAGAGTAGAGTGGAGTAGAGTTCAGTACAGCAGAGTAGAATTGAGTGGAGTAGAGTTCAGTACAGCAGAGTAGAATTGAGTGGAGTAGAGTTCAGTCCTGTACAGCAGAGTAGAGTGGAGTAGAGTTCAGTACAGCAGAGTAGAGTGGAGTAGAGTTCATTACAGTAGAATAGAGTGGAGTAGAGTAGAGTTCAGTACAGCAGAGTAGAGTGGAGTAGAGTTCAGTACAGTGGAGTAGAGTTCAGTACAGCAGAGTAGAGTGGAGTAGAGTTCAGTACAGTGGAGTAGAGTTCAGTACAGTGGAGTAGAATAGAGTGGAGTAGAGTTCAGTACAGTGGAGTAGAATAGAGTGGAGTAGAGTTCAGTACAGTGGAGCACACGAGAGTTGCGCAGCAAAGACGTTTAGGGACCGAGTAGAAAATGCAATAACGAAACAAAAAAAACAGGACCTATTAAAAGTTGTGAAAATGACCCAACATGTTTCTGATAAGAATTTAGTTAGACTTGGATGAATATTTTATGCGGTTGAAATACTTTCAGCTTTTATGATGCTAATAAAGACAGCAACTCTACAGACGGTCCCTAACTGCGCATTAATAGTCTAAAGATGCTGAAATAAATAAATCGTATTTCTCCACTCCTGTTCCTGAGTCAAAAATGTACATTTGACGTATCATTTTACTGCAAGAAATTCTTAGATTCAGCAGGAATTAATATGAAGACTATGTGAGAGGTTATAGACCTACAGTTGGTGTTCAGATTTCAGTTTCCATTCAACCCATCTGAACAGTTCAGTTGACGTGTCATATTATATGACTGTTGAATTTGTATAACGCCTCACAATAAATCACACATAACATCTTTCCCAAAACATTAGGCTACTCTTCTGGCCCTTGAACATTTTAAGGAGAGCCTCAAACTAGGAGCGCAGATGCAATAATTGAATAACCCAATAACCAACGTTTAGACAGACAAGCTGTCTTCATCGGGGTATAATGACAAACACTACGGGGTCGATAGTTTATATAGTGTCAAAGGACACACACACAGGTGTCTGTAATCATGGCGGAGTGTGGCCTGATATCATTGGTTAATTCTCAGATAGACTAATAACGTAAAAAAAAACATGAAAGGATAGCATAGGATCAAAGATACAATTTGGTTGCCTACTGTTCTGGCCCTCCCTTCTCTTTAGGTTCAACTCTTATTGGTATTAAACTCCCAAACATTGTCATTTTTGCCTCAGCTTTTTCTGCTCAAGTTCCCAAAAGCAATTGGTGAATTGGTGTGTATTTGGAGCTCATACAGTCAGGCCCTACATCTTATTAGGCACAAACACCATATAAAAATAAAGAAATAAAAACCTAAATATAGCCTACAGATATAAATAATTGCACAATAATTATACATTTATGGGTTTTTAATTGCATTGTTGTTGTTTTTTATTCATCTCGCCCTTCATCCGCACAATATTTCATGACCCTATACCCGCCTGCCTCGCCAGATATCACCGCGGGGACTGCTGGTTATGAGTCAACTGCGCATCACTACCACACACACACACACACACACACACACACACACACACACACACACACACAAACACACACACTCAGAGCACGCTGCAGGCACAGGCACATAAATACAAAAAATGAGCGTTTCCCTTTGCACTTTAACTCTGCCTGAGTAAAAATGATAGCTACTGTATAACCCAGAGGAAGATTTAAAATGATAGCTACTGTATAACCCAGAGGAAGATTTAAAATGATAGCTACTGTATAACCCAGAGGAAGATTTAAAATGATAGCTACTGTATAACCCAGAGGAAGATTTAAAATGATAGCTACTGTATAACCCAGAGGAAGAAGATTTAAAATGATAGCTACTGTATAACCCAGAGGAAGAAGCTCTCTCTCAAACAAATACACACACAGTACATGCTCAATTAGGGCTGGGCGATATTTAATTAATTAGATTAATTCAAACCATATGTTTTTCCGCGATATTCCAAATGCCTGTATCGCAAGAATCTTGTTTATGTCCGCTTGTTCTCATGTTGTCTTTTTGGTCTTGTCTTGTTCACTCCTTTGGCTGTGTGCACCTTCCCATTTACACCAAAGAGTTTTGTATATAATGACAAGATGTCTCCGCCTTAACAATGGGAGTCGTTGTCCCAAAGGCAGGAAGGCAGGCAAAAGCTTAGGTCCAAAATAAGCTCATAGAAACACAATGGGATTATTTTGCATAGATTTTGGCTAGAGTGAAACCTCTCGCTTCACCTCTTCCTCTCTGTTTACACACACACCAAGCCCCTCCCCCTGCCACACACAACAACGACGAGAGATCACTTCCTCTCTGTTTACACACACACCAAGCCCCTCCCCCTGCCACTCACAACAACGACGAGAGATCACTTCCTCTCTGTTTACACACACACCAAGCCCCTCCCCCTGCCACTCACAACAACGACGAGAGATCACTTCCTCTCTGTTTACACACACACCAAGCCCCTCCCCCTGCCACTCACAACAACAAAGATGAGAGATCACTTCCTCTCTGTTTACACACACACCAAGCCCCTCCCCCTGCCACTCACAACAACAAAGACGAGAGATCACTTCCTCTCCGTTTACACACACACCAAGCCCCTCCCCCTGCCACTCACAACAACAAAGACGAGAGATCACTTCCTCTCTGTCTACACACACACCAAGCCCCTCCCCCTGCCACTCACAACAACAAAGACGAGAGATCACTTCCTCTCCGTATACACACACACCAAGCCCCTCCCCCTGCCACTCACAACAACAAAGACGAGAGATCACTTCCTCTCTGTTTACACACACACCAAGCCCCTCCCCCTGCCACTCACAACAACAAAGACGAGAGATCACTTCTCTGCAAAGAGATTTCACCTCGCTATTTGAGGTTTGGTCCAACAGAATGGGTCATATGGACACCACAACACAT
Source organism: Oncorhynchus mykiss (assembly GCF_057628025.1). NCBI lineage: Eukaryota > Metazoa > Chordata > Actinopteri > Salmoniformes > Salmonidae > Oncorhynchus > Oncorhynchus mykiss. Next base: position 75,423,380 of record NC_143034.1, on the reverse strand, counting down.
GGAGACATTATTATACTGCAATAGAGGAGAAGTTAACCTTTTCTAATGAAACCCTGTTTTATGTCTCAACTCCTCAGATTGAGAGCAGAGCAGACACTACTACACCGGATGTTCCAATGAACATTTATTCTGGTCAAAGTAATGCTCAGTTTGTCACGCGCGCCATTGTGGTACCACGTACCGCTAGCAGCATTTTAGCCAGACTGTTGTACTAGCTGTCTCGTCTGTGTTGTATAAATGTTCAATGAGCATAAAACACAGTTTATATAAGGAATTGGCAAGTCGTTCTCATTCTGATAAATCAGGTAGGACACCTGATTTCAACATCGGAACAAACCTGACATGCTGCTCAAACAGTTGGAGACAAACAGAAGGGTGTGTTCATAACAAGTCAACTGTTTTGCTTCTGGTTCAATGTGTATCAAAAAGGGTATTCCATAGACAGACTGGGGTTCGATTCCCACGGGGGACCAGTGTGAAAATATATGCTCTCACTACTGTAAGTTGCTCTGGACAAGACTGTCTACTAAATTACTAAAATGAAGAAAAAAAAAATCAATATATATATATATATATATATATATATATATAGTTGAAGTCAGAAGTTTACATACACTTAGGTTGGAGTCATTATAACTTGTTTTTCAACCACTCCACAAATTTCTTGTTAACAAACTATAGTTTTGGCAAGTCGGTTAGGACATCTACTTTGTGCATGACACATGTCATTTTTCCAACAATCGTTTACAGACAGATTATTTCACTTATAATTCACTGTATCACAATTCCAGTGGGTCAGAAGTTTACATACACTAAGTTGACTGTGCCTTTAAACAGCTTGGACAATTCCAGAAAATTATGTCATGGCTTTAGAAGCTTCTGATTTTTGGAGGTGTACCTGTAGGTGTACCTGGGTGTACCTGTGGGTGTATGTCAAGGCCTACTTTCAAACTCAGTGCCTCTTTGCTTGACATCATGTGAAAATCAAAAGATATCCACCAATACCTCAAATATCCAAATGATTTCCAAACGCCTGAAGGTACCACATTCATCTGTACAAACAATAGTACACAAATATAAACACCATGGGACCACGCAGCCGTCATACCGCTCAGGAAGGAGACGCATTCTGTCTCCTAGAGATGAACGTACTTTGGTTCGAAAAGTGCAAATCAATCCCAGAACAACAACAAAGGACCTTGTGAAGATGCTGGAGGAAACAGGTACAAAAGTATCTATATCCACAATAAAACAAGTCCTATATCGACATAACCTGAAAGGTCGCTCAGCAAGGAAGAAGCCACTGCTCCAAAGCCGCCATAAAAAAGCCGGACTACGGTTTGAAACTGCACATGGGGACAAAGATCGTACTTTCTGGAGAAATGTTCTCTGGTCTGATGAAACAACAAAAATAGAACTGTTTGGCCATAATGACCATCGCTACCGTGAAGCATGGGGGTGGCTGCATCATGTTGTGGGGATGCTTTGCTGCAGGAGGGACTGGTGCACGTCACAAAATAGATAATGAGGAACAAAAATGATGTGGATATATTAAAGCAACATCTCAAGACATCAGTCAGGAAGTTAAAGCTTGGTCGCAAATGGGTCTTCAAAATGAACAATGACCCCAAGTATACTTCCAAAGTTGTGGCAAAATGGCTTAAGGACAACAAGGTCAAGGTACTGGAGTGGCAATCACAAAGCCCTGACCTCAATCATATAGAAAATCTGTGGGCAGAACTGAAAAAGTGTGTGCGAGCATGAAGGCCTACAAACCTGACTCAGTTACACCAGCTCTGTCAGGAGGAATGGGACAAAATTCACCCAACTTATTGTGGAAATCTTGTGGAAGGCTACCCGAAACATTTGACCCAAGTTAAACAATTTAAAGGCAATGCTACCAAATACTAATTGAGTGTATGTAAATCCTGTATGTAAATTCTGGGAATGTGATGAAATAAATGAAAGCTGAAATAAATCTTTCTCTCTACTATTAATCTGACATTTCACTTTCTTAAAATAAAGTGGTGATCCTAACTGGACTAAGACAAGGGAATTTTTACTAAAAACTAAAGCCAAATAATTCCTTGTAGAGTGTGTGTGTGTGTGTGTGTGTGTGTGTGTGTGTGTGTGTGTGTGTGTGTGTGTGTGTACGTGCGTGCGTGCGTGTGTGTGTGTGTGTGTGGTATTATTTTATTGTCCTATAAAAGACCAGTAGTGGTAATGTGATTTTCACTGGGTGATAAAGAGCAGCGTTTCAGAAAGGCTTCATTACGCTGACAGTGGTCTTGGTGCAGAACACACACACTGTTGTGTACATGGAGAAGATTTAATAACCTCTAACCTCTTTAACTCAGCACGTGTCTGTCTGGAGGGTGGGACGGACATAATCACCTATCACATCACACACACACGCACACACACACACACACACACACACACACACACTTATCAAATGTCAGGCTGGTCGAAAACAGGGGAGTCGATGACAATTCAATAAGCTGTGGGTAAATGTTACCTACTGCTATAACAGGAAGTCTGATTCCTTCCTAACAGTGTGTGTGTGTGTGTGTGTGTGTGTGTGTGTGCGTGTGTTCGTGCGTGTGAGAGAGAGAGAGACAGAGACGGAGAGAGAGAGATTTTCTACCAAAATATCCAAACACTCTCAGATAACTTTCTGGATACCACATTCACTCACAGTAAAGAGGGCCTCAATCTGGCAGTAAAAAACATCAACTATATATTCAGGCAAACGGCAAAAGAAGCACAACTGAAAAAGTTTTTTTTTAAAGACCACAGATGACAACTGGTTTGCATGTTGTAAAATTATAAGGAAAAAATTTTGAAAGCCCCTTGAATTGAATTGAATTAAATGTCACCCTCGTGGTAGAGCCAGAGATACCTATATCCATATGTATATATATATATATATATATATATATAGAGAGAGAGAGAGAGAGAGAGAGAAAGAGAAAGAGATAGGGAGATAGAGAGAAAGAGACAGTGTACCATAAGTGTTGGCTGTCACCCTCGTGGTAGAGCCAGAGAGGAGCCCTCCAGCAGTATCCAGCTCTCTTCTCTTATCGTCCTTCTGGAATCTCTCTCTCCCCTCTCTGTCTCTCCTCTCTCTGTCTCTCTCTCTCCTCTCTATGTCTCTCCTCACTCTGTCTCTCCTCTCTCTCCCTCTCTCTCTCCTCTCTCACTCTCTTGCAAGCTGACAGCCTATTGTACAGCGCAAGCTATTCTTAGTCCTGCTAGGTCCTGACTGACATGCAGACCAGAGGGATTCCTCTCTATCTCTCTCTCTCTCTCTCTCACACACACACACACAACATTTTAACACAGACAGTGTCAAACTAACATTTTCGAAGTGTTGATAAACATTCCCAGAGTGTTGGTAAACGAACAAACTAACATCCCCAGAGTGTTGATAAACTAACCCCCCCAGAGTGTTGGTAAACTAACCCCCCCAGAGTGTTGATAAACTAACCCCCACCAGAGTGTTGGTAAACTAACCCCCCCAGAGTGTTGATAAACTAACCCCCCCCCCCCCCAGAGTGTTGATAAACTAACCCCCCCAGAGTGTTGATAAACTAACATCTCCAGAGTGTTGATAAACTAACCCCCCCAGAGTGTTGATAAACTAACCCCTCCAGAGTGTTGATAAACTAACCCCTCCAGAGTGTTGATAAACTAACCCCTCCAGAGTGTTGATAAACTAACCCCTCCAGAGTGTTGATAAACTAACCCCCCCAGAGTGTTGATAAACTAACCCCCCCCCCCCCCAGAGTGTTGATAAACTAACATCTCCAGAGTGTTGATAAACTAACCCCTCCAGAGTGTTGATAAACTAACCCCTCCAGAGTGTTGATAAACTAACCCCTCCAGAGTGTTGATAAACTAACCCCCCCAGAGTGTTGATAAACTAACCCCCCCCCCCCAGAGTGTTGATAAACTAACCCCTCCAGAGTGTTGATAAACTAACCCCCCCCCCCAGAGTGTTGGTAAACTAACCCCTCCAGAGTGTTGATAAACTAACCCCCCCCCCCCCCCCAGAGTGTTGGTAAACTAACCCCTCCAGAGTGTTGATAAACTAACCCCCCCCCCAGAGTGTTGGTAAACTAACCCCTCCAGAGTGTTGATAAACTAACCCCCGCAGAGTGTTGATAAACTAACCCCCCCAGAGTGTGGATAAACTAACCCTTTGTCTTACTGACGTTGAGGGAGAGGTTGTTGTCCTGGCACCACGGTGTAAAGCCTTATTTGCATATTTATTTCCCAAGGGGCCTTTCAGTTGTATGGTAGAGGTACCAGGCCTCCCATGACTGTGTTTGCTAGTGACAGAGACATGAGTGTTGCATTCAATGGCTTTAAGTCCTGTAGCCTTCACCAAGTGAGTGGCTAAGTTAAATATTTTACAATAACAATTCAATCATTTATGACAATACGTTACTTTGTTTGACATTACCATACAGCCCAGTTTTGTCCTAACACACAGTGGTCTGAAACTCCTACTTTGCAGCCCACAACGGAAAGTCTCATTACGCTGGTTTGCAAAGTGTTATATAACTCCTATTGTAATCCGGTCAGAGGATTGCCAACACTTGGAACTGTTAATTAATCACCCACAACTACACTGACTGGCAATGTGGGGAAGATGAACACACGAGCCTCCCTTAATTAACCACCGAAACTGGAGTAACCGTGTCAATGACACCCACTTCCAGATTGGATTAAGTTAGAAAAATGTGTTCTTTATCTCTGTGTAGTATGAGATCCATTAATCAATCAATGTGCAGAAACATAGATACTAAAACAAACTAGTATCAAAAACAAAACAAAAAAGTTGCAACAAGGCATCCTGGGAAATATGCTAACGAGGCCCCTCCCATATCTTTTTTTTATTGTGAGAGAGTTAACAGAAATGAACTCAACGCGGTCGTTTAACAACGGCACCACGTGGTGTAGATTCCACTGGGATTTAAATAACATTTAGTTTATTCACGGCAGGGGGTGTAGATTCCACTGGGATTTAAATAACATTTAGTTTATTCACTGCAGGTGGTGTTGATTCCACTGGGATTTAAATAACATTTAGTTTATTCACTGCAGGTGGTGTAGATTCCACTGGGATTTAAATAACATTTAGTTTATTCACTGCAGGGGGTGTAGATTCCACTGGGATTTAAATAACATTTAGTTTATTCACTGCAGGTGGTGTAGATTCCACTGGGATTTAAATAACATTTAGTTTATTCACGGCAGGGGGTGTAGATTCCACTGGGATTTAAATAACATTTAGTTTATTCACGGCAGGTGGTGTAGATTCCACTGGGATTTAAATAACATTTAGTTTATTCACTGCAGGTGGTGTTGATTCCACTGGGATTTAAATAACATTTAGTTTATTCACTGCAGGTGGTGTAGATTCCACTGGGATTTAAATAACATTTAGTTTATTCACTGCAGGGGGTGTAGATTCCACTGGGATTTAAATAACATTTAGTTTATTCACTGCAGGTGGTGTTGATTCCACTGGGATTTAAATAACATTTAGTTTATTCACTGCAGGGGGTGTAGATTCCACTGGGATTTAAATAACATTTAGTTTATTCACTGCAGGTGGTGTTGATTCCACTGGGATTTAAATAACATTTAGTTTATTCACTGCAGGGGGTGTAGATTCCACTGGGATTTAAATAACATTTAGTTTATTCACGGCAGGGGGTGTAGATTCCACTGGGATTTAAATAACATTTAGTTTATTCACTGCAGGTGGTGTAGATTCCACTGGGATTTAAATAACATTTAGTTTATTCACTGCAGGGGGTGTAGATTCCACTGGGATTTAAATAACATTTAGTTTATTCACTGCAGGGGGTGTAGATTCCACTGGGATTTAAATAACATTTAGTTTATTCACTGCAGGGGGTGTAGATTCCACTGGGATTTAAATAACATTTAGTTTATTCACTGCAGGTGGTGTTGATTCCCACTGGGATTTAAATAACATTTAGTTTATTCACTGCAGGGGGTGTAGATTCCAACACTAGAATCAACACTCAGATATAACAACCACCTTTTGCTTTGCGCACACACACACACCAAAATGCACACACACACACACATACATGAATGCACACACACACTAACTGACCATGACGCCTACATTTAGGGCATCCAGGAGGATCAGCCCATCACCTCAGCTTCACCCTGCTACACAGACGGAGCTTATGAAACCAGATAAAGAGAGAGAGAGAGAGAAATACATAGATAGGGAGAGAGAGAGAGAGAGAGAGAGAGAGAGGGGGGGGATAGTCTACTACTCTTAAATAGAGAGAGAGACAGTCTACTACTCTTAAATAGAAATATAGTGAGAGAGACAGTCTACTACTATTAGATGGAGAGAGTCTACTTCTCTTAGATAGAGATATATAGGGAGAGGCATTCTACTACTCTTAGATACAGAGACAGTCTACTACTCTTAGATAGAGAGATAGAGAGACAGTCTACTACTCTTAGATATAGAGGCAGTCTACTACTCTTAGATAGAGAGATAGAGAGACAGTCTACTACTCTTAGATAGAGAGATATAGAGAGAGGCATTCTACTACTCTTAGATACAGAGACAGTCTACTACTCTTAGATAGAGATATATAGAGAGAGGCATTCTACTACTCTTAGATATAGAGACAGTCTACTACTCTTAGATAGAGATATATAGAGAGGGGCCTTCTACTACTCTTAGATAGAGAGATAGAGAGACAGTCTACTACTCTTAGATATAGAGGCAGTCTACTACTCTTAGATAGAGAGATAGAGAGACAGTCTACTACTCTTAGATACAGAGACAGTCTACTACTCTTAGATAGAGATATATAGAGAGAGGCATTCTACTACTCTTAGATAGAGATATATAGAGAGAGGCAGTCTACTACTCTTAGATAGAGAGATAGAGAGACAGTCTACTACTCTTAGATATAGAGACAGTCTACTACTCTTAGATAGAGATATATAGAGAGGGGCCTTCTACTACTCTTAGATAGAGAGATAGAGAGACAGTCTACTACTCTTAGATATAGAGACAGTCTACTACTCTTAGATAGAGAGATAGAGAGACAGTCTACTACTCTTAGATATAGAGGCAGTCTACTACTCTTAGATAGAGAGATAGAGAGACAGTCTACTACTCTTAGATAGAGAGATATAGAGAGAGGCATTCTACTACTCTTAGATACAGAGACAGTCTACTACTCTTAGATAGAGATATATAGAGAGGGGCCTTCTACTACTCTTAGATAGAGAGATAGAGAGACAGTCTACTACTCTTAGATATAGAGACAGTCTACTACTCTTAGATAGAGAGATAGAGAGACAGTCTACTACTCTTAGATATAGAGGCAGTCTACTACTCTTAGATAGAGAGATAGAGAGACAGTCTACTACTCTTAGATAGAGAGATATAGAGAGAGGCATTCTACTACTCTTAGATACAGAGACAGTCTACTACTCTTAGATAGAGATATATAGAGAGGGGCCTTCTACTACTCTTAGATAGAGAGATAGAGAGACAGTCTACTACTCTTAGATATAGAGACAGTCTACTGCTCTTAGATATAGAGATATAGAGAGAGGCATTCTACTACGCTTAGATACAGAGACAGTCTACTGCTCTTAGATAGAGAGATAGAGAGACAGTCTCCTACTCTTAGATAAAGAGATAGAAAGACAGTCTACTACTCTTAGATAGAGAGATAGAGAGACAGTCTACTGCTCTTAGATAGAGAGATAGAAAGACAGTCTACTACTCTTAGATACAGAGACAGTCTACTGCTCTTAGATAGAGATATATAGAGAGAGGCCTTCTACTACTCTTAGATAGAGAGATAGAAAGACAGTCTACTACTCTTAGATACAGAGACAGTCTACTACTCATAGATAAAGAGACAGTCTACTACTCATAGATAGAGAGATAGAGAGACAGTCTCCTACTCTTAGATAAAGAGATAGAAAGACAGTCTACTACTCTTAGATAGAGAGATAGAAAGACAGTCCACTACTCTTAGATAAAGAGACAGTCTACTACTCTTAGATAAAGAGATAGAAAGACAGTCTACTACTCTTAGATAGAGAGATAGAAAGACAGTCTACTACTCTTAGATAAATAGACAGTCTACTACTCATAGATAGATAGATAGATAGATAGATAGATAGATAGATAGATAGATAGATAGATAGATAGATAGATACAGTGCCTTGCGAAAGTATTCGGCCCCCTTGAACTTTGCGACCTTTTGCCACATTTCAGGCTTCAAACATAAAGCTGTATTTTTTTGTGAAGAATCAACAACAAGTGGGACACAATCATGAAGTGGAACGACATTTATTGGATATTTAAAACTTTTTTAACAAATAAAAAAATGAAAAATTGGGCATGCAAAATTATTCAGCCCACTTAAGTTAATACTTTGTAGCGCCACCTTTTGCTGCGATTACAGCTGTAAGTCGCTTGGGGTATGTCTCTATCAGTTTTGCACATCGAGAGACTGACATTTTTTCCCATTCCTCCTTGCAAAACAGCTCGAGCTCAGTGAGGTTGGATGGAGAGCATTTGTGAACAGCAGTTTTCAGTTCTTTCCACAGATTCTCGATTGGATTCAGGTCTGGACTTTGACTTGGCCATTCTAACACCTGGATATGTTTATTTTTGAACCATTCCATTGTAGATTTTGCTTTATGTTTTGGGTCATTGTCTTGTTGGAAGACAAATCTCCGCCCCAGTCTCAGGTCTTTTGCAGTCTCCATCAGGCTTTCTTCCAGAATGGTACTGTATTTGGCTCCATCCATCTTCCCATCAATGTTAACCATCTTCCCTGTCCCTGCTGAAGAAAAGCAGGCCCAAACCATGATGCTGCCACCACCATGTTTGACAGTGGGGATGGTGTGTTCAGCTGTGTTGCTTTTACGCCAAACATAACGTTTTGCATTGTTGCCAAAAAGTTCCATTTTGGTTTCATCTGACCAGAGCACCTTCTTCCACATGTTTGGTGTGTCTCCCAGGTGGCTTGTGGCAAACTTTAAACAACACTTTGTATGGATATCTTTAAGAAATGGCTTTCTTCTTGCCACTATTCCATAAAGGCCAGATTTGTGCAATATACGACTGATTGTTGTCCTATGGACAGAGTCTCCCACGTCAGCTGTAGATCTCTGCAGTTCATCCAGAGTGATCATGGGCCTCTTGGCTGCATCTCTGATCAGTCTTCTCCTTGTATGAGCTGAAAGTTAAGAGGGACGGCCAGGTCTTGGTAGATTTGCAGTGGTCTGATACTCCTTCCATTTCAATATTACCGCTTGCACAGTGCTCCTTGGGATGTTTAAAGCTTGGGAAATCTTTTTGTATCCAAATCTGGCTTTAAACTTCTTCACAACAGTATCTCGGACCTGCCTGGTGTGTTCCTTGTTCTTCATGATGCTCTCTGCGCTTTTAACGGACCTCTGAGACTATCACAGTGCAGGTGCATTTATACGGAGACTTGATTACACACAGGTGGATTGTATTTATCATCATTAGTCATTTAGGGCAACATTGGATCATTCAGAGATCCTCACTGAACTTCTGGAGAGAGTTTGCTGCACTGAAAGTAAAGGGGCTGAATAATTTTGCACGCCCAATTTTTCAGTTTTTGATTTGTTAAAAAAGTTTGAAATATCCAATAAATGTCGTTCCACTTCATGATTGTGTCCCACTTGTTGTTGATTCTTCACAAAAAAATACAGTTTTATATCTTTATGTTTGAAGCCTGAAATGTGGCAAAAGGTCGCAAAGTTCAAGGGGGCCGAATACTTTCGCAAGGCACTGTAGATGATAGATAGACAGTCTACTACTCTTAGATAGAGATATATAGAGAGAGGCCTTCTACTCTTAGATAGAGAGATAGAGACAGTCTACTACTCTTAGATAAAGAGACAGTCTACTACTGTTCTCCTCTCTCCTAAAATCAATCTTCTACGTCACCCCTCCCTTGTATTGCAGTCAGTGTCCTGCTAAAGGCCTGTTCATTTAGCCACACTGTTTCCCTCTAATTGATGGTCAACATGTGATGCTTGATTGTACAAGGTACACAGTACCCAATAACCACTACATGTGAATAGAAATGAAAGATCAGACAAATGTGATAAGATTGAAGATTGAAGATACCAGTTATGATGACGACGATGATGTCTGTTGAACAACTTAGATGACGACGAATTTGACCCATCCACATTCTAACCTGATCACACTGTCCCCCTGTCACACTCATCCCATCTCTCTTTCCTGCCCAAGTGACAGTAAACCTTAACGACAGTAATATCACACTGGGGATTTCTCCCTCTTGTCAAGCGGATCTCTGTGCTCCACCAAAACTGTCCCCCCCCCCCCCCCCCCCCCCTGTGCTTTCTGTTCTTCCTGAGAACACTCAGAACTTTAAAAAAAAATTGTAATTACAAGAACTCAAATCAAACTTTATTCAACATGCATTCAACACACGTTACAACCTTTAAAAAAAATGTTAAAGGTAGACTATGCAGAAATCACTGCACTATTTCCTGGTTAATAAAATTTGAATAGTTCGCCTAATTTCAGTTTATGTGACATAACAAGCAATGTAGAGAGAATCATTTTACCTTCTAAACCGCTGTGAAATAGATTTCCCATAACCAAAAATATAGTATTTTCAGCTGTTTGAAGCTGGTGTACAAAAACGAAAGAAAAAGATGTAAAAACGAAATTTAAGAACAGGACGCATAGAAATAGCGCACACAGAACATATCTACCGCTTCTTAGACTTGCTTTCAATGAGAATGACAGATCTATAACTCACATTTCTATGTGAGTTACATATTGCAGCTTTAAAATGTGGCAGGTAGAATTACTGCAGCTTTCTTTGGTAACCATCACCAACCTGGTAACTACCCATCTGACTGGCTGTGTCCTGTAGTAACCATCACCAACCTGGTAACTACCCATCTGACTGGCTGTGTCCTGTAGTAACCATCACCAACCTGGTAACTACCCATCTGACTGGCTGTGTCCTGTAGTAACCATCACCAACCTGGTAACTACCCATCTGACTGGCTGTGTCCTGTAGTAACCATCACCAACCTGGTAACTACCCATCTGACTGGCTGTGTCCTGTAGTAACCATCACCAACCTGGTAACTACCCATCTGACTGGCTGTGTCCCGTAGTAACCATCACCAACCTGGTAACTACCCATCTGACTGGCTGTGTCCTGTAGTAACCATCACCAACCTGGTAACTACCCATCTGACTGGCTGTGTCCCGTAGTAACCATCACCAACCTGGTAACTACCCATCTGACTGGCTGTGTCCCGTAGTAACCATCACCAACCTGGTAACTACCCATCTGACTGGCTGTGTCCTGTAGTAACCATCACCAACCTGGTAACTACCCATCTGACTGGCTGTGTCCCGTAGTAACCATCACCAACCTGGTAACTACCCATCTGACTGGCTGTGTCCTGTAGTAACCATCACCAACCTGGTAACTACCCATCTGACTGGCTGTGTCCCGTAGTAACCATCACCAACCTGGTAACTACCCATCTGACTGGCTGTGTCCTGTAGTAACCATCACCAACCTGGTAACTACCCATCTGACTGGCTGTGTCCTGTAGTAACCATCACCAACCTGGTAACTACCCATCTGACTGGCTGTGTCCCGTAGTACTCATCACCAACCTGGTAACTACCCATCTGACTGGCTGTGTCCTGTAGTAACCATCACCAACCTGGTAACTACCCATCTGACTGGCTGTGTCCTGTAGTAACCATCACCAACCTGGTAACTACCCATCTGACTGGCTGTGTCCTGAAGTAACCATCACCAACCTGGTAACTACCCATCTGACTGGCTGTGTCCCGTAGTAACCATCACCAACCTGGTAACTACCCATCTGACTGGCTGTGTCCTGTAGTAACCATCACCAACCTGGTAACTACCCATCTGACTGGCTGTGTCCTGTAGTACTCATCACCAACCTGGTAACTACCCATCTGACTGGCTGTGTCCTGTAGTAACCATCACCAACCTGGTAACTACCCATCTGACTGGCTGTGTCCTGTAGTAACCATCACCAACCTGGTAACTACCCATCTGACTGGCTGTGTCCTGTAGTAACCATCACCAACCTGGTAACTACCCATCTGACTGGCTGTGTCCTGTAGTAACCATCACCAACCTGGTAACTACCCATCTGACTGGCTGTGTCCTGTAGTAACCATCACCAACCTGGTAACTACCCATCTGACTGGCTGTGTCCTGTAGTAACCATCACCAACCTGGTAACTACCCATCTGACTGGCTGTGTCCTGTAGTAACCATCACCAACCTGGTAACTACCCATCTGACTGGCTGTGTCCTGTAGTAACCATCACCAACCTGGTAACTACCCATCTGACTGGCTGTGTCCTGTAGTAACCATCACCAACCTGGTAACTACCCATCTGACTGGCTGTGTCCTGTAGTAACCATCACCAACCTGGTAACTACCCATCTGACTGGCTGTGTCCTGTAGTAACCATCACCAACCTGGTAACTACCCATCTGACTGGCTGTGTCCTGTAGTAACCATCACCAACCTGGTAACTACCCATCTGACTGGCTGTGTCCTGTAGTAACCATCACCAACCTGGTAACTACCCATCTGACTGGCTGTGTCCCGTAGTAACCATCACCAACCTGGTAACTACCCATCTGACTGGCTGTGTCCTGTAGTAACCATCACCAACCTGGTAACTACCCATCTGACTGGCTGTGTCCTGTAGTAACCATCACCAACCTGGTAACTACCCATCTGACTGGCTGTGTCCTGTAGTAACCATCACCAACCTGGTAACTACCCATCTGACTGGCTGTGTCCTGTAGTAACCATCACCAACCTGGTAACTACCCATCTGACTGGCTGTGTCCTGTAGTAACCATCACCAACCTGGTAACTACCCATCTGACTGGCTGTGTCCTGTAGTAACCATCACCAACCTGGTAACTACCCATCTGACTGGCTGTGTCCTGTAGTAACCATCACCAACCTGGTAACTACCCATCTGACTGGCTGTGTCCTGTAGTAACCATCACCAACCTGGTAACTACCCATCTGACTGGCTGTGTCCCGTAGTAACCATCACCAACCTGGTAACTACCCATCTGACTGGCTGTGTCCCGTAGTAACCATCACCAACCTGGTAACTACCCATCTGACTGGCTGTGTATTGCAGTGTTGTTGACGATGAACCTTTGTCCTTGTGTACGTTGCCTTGTTTTGTGAACTCTGTACCGTCCCTGACAGAGACAGTTAGTTGCACTAGATAAAAGCCTCGGCCTGGTAAAGAGATGTACACACATATATCCATATTAACAAAACCCTTCAGTGGAGAACGAAGGCCTATAACGGCACAGCATCGGAACACATCAGAGACATGACAGCTCTCATGTTTATAGAGAGACCAACCTGAGAGTTTGTCACAAACACAGATGCCTTAAATCTGTTCAGTTTGCCCCTACTTCCTGTCACATCCCACTGGGCACAGATGTCATCTCAACGTCTAGTTCTGATTTACATTTGGTTGAGTTGTCAAATGACTTGAATGCCACTTGAATGCCATGTAAAAATCAACTAAAATTTGTTACATTTTTTTCTTGCGTCGTCACATTGGATATTGTTTTAAATGACGTGAAAAAATGGATTTGATTCAACCAGTTTTTGTCCAATGGGAAGGTGTTGACCTGTACATCACAGCTGTTCATGAGGAGTCTGGGTTGACCTGTACATCACAGCTGTTCATGAGGAGTCTGGGTTGACCTGTACATCACAGCTGTTCATGAGGAGTCTGGGTTGACCTGTACATCACAGCTGATCATGAGGAGTCTGGGTTGACCTGTACATCACAGCTGATCATGAGGAGTCTGGGTTGACCTGTACATCACAGCTGTTCATGAGGAGTCTGGGTTGACCTGTACATCACAGCTGATCATGAGGAGTCTGGGTTGACCTGTACATCACAGCTGATCATGAGGAGTCTGGGTTGACCTGTACATCACAGCTGATCATGAGGAGTCTGGGTTGACCTGTACATCACAGCTGATCATGAGGAGTCTGGGTTGACCTGTACATCACAGCTGTTCATGAGGAGTCTGGGTTGACCTGTACATCACAGCTGATCATGAGGAGTCTGGGTTGACCTGTACATCACAGCTGTTCATGAGGAGTCTGGGTTGACCTGTACATCACAGCTGTTCATGAGGAGTCTGTGTTGACCTGTACATCACAGCTGTTCATGAGGAGTCTGGGTTGACCTGTACATCACAGCTGATCATGAGGAGTCTGGGTTGACCTGTACATCACAGCTGATCATGAGGAGTCTGGGTTGACCTGTACATCACAGCTGATCATGAGGAGTCTGGGTTGACCTGTACATCACAGCTGTTCATGAGGAGTCTGGGTTGACCTGTACATCACAGCTGTTCATGAGGAGTCTGGGTTGACCTGTACATCACAGCTGTTCATGAGGAGTCTGGGTTGACCTGTACATCACAGCTGATCATGAGGAGTCTGGGTTGACCTGTACATCACAGCTGTTCATGAGGAGTCTGTGTTGACCTGTACTTCACAGCTGTTCATGAGGAGTCTGGGTTGACCCTGTACATCACAGCTGTTCATGAGGAGTCTGGGTTGACCTGTACATCACAGCTGTTCATGAGGAGTCTGGGTTGACCTGTACATCACAGCTGATCATGAGGAGTCTGGGTTGACCTGTACATCACAGCTGATCATGAGGAGTCTGGGTTGACCTGTACATCACAGCTGTTCATGAGGAGTCTGGGTTGACCTGTACATCACAGCTGTTCATGAGGAGTCTGGGGTGACCTGTACATCACAGCTGTTCATGAGGAGTCTGGGTTGACCCTGTACATCACAGCTGTTCATGAGGAGTCTGGGTTGACCTGTACATCACAGCTGTTCATGAGGAGTCTGGGTTGACCTGTACATCACAGCTGATCATGAGGAGTCTGGGTTGACCTGTACATCACAGCTGATCATGAGGAGTCTGGGTTGACCTGTACATCACAGCTGATCATGAGGAGTCTGGGTTGACCTGTACATCACAGCTGATCATGAGGAGTCTGGGTTGACCTGTACATCACAGCTGTTCATGAGGAGTCTGGGTTGACCTGTACATCACAGCTGTTCATGAGGAGTCTGGGGTGACCTGTACATCACAGCTGTTCATGAGGAGTCTGGGTTGACCCTGTACATCACAGCTGTTCATGAGGAGTCTGGGTTGACCTGTACATCACAGCTGTTCATGAGGAGTCTGGGTTGACCTGTACATCACAGCTGATCATGAGGAGTCTGGGTTGACCTGTACATCACAGCTGATCATGAGGAGTCTGGGTTGCTGAGGAGTCTGGGTATGCGCCTAGAATGCTACTTTGTATGAATATGCTTTCATATTACATCATTCAACAAGAAGTTATTTACCTCGAGGCCAGACTTCCAAGGAAACCAGAAGTACTTTAGAGCAACGAGAGAGAGAGAGAGAGAGACAGACAGACAGACAGAGACACACAGAGAGAGAGAGAGACAGAGAGAGAGAGAGAGAGAGAGAGAGAGAGAGAGAGAGAGAGAGAGAGACCACATGTGAGGAAGAATGTTGTTAATGCAGAACCCTGTCATCTGATGCATGTTCATATTCAGAGCTTCTGGATAGTCTCACAAATACAACACACACACACACACACACACACACACACACACACACCAGCGGCACAGCGGTCTAAGGCACTGCATCTCAGTGCTTAAGGTGTCACTACAGACCCTGGTTTGACTCCAGGCTGTATCACAACCGACCGTGATTGGGAGTTCCATAGGGACTCATAGTTTATTCATGTTTGATAAATTATCTGATTGGTTGCTTCATGTTTGATAAATTATGTGGTTGGTTGCTTCATGTTTGATAAATTATCTGATTGGTTGCTTCATGTTTGATAAATGATGTGGTTGGTTGATTCATGTTTGATAAATTATCTGATTGGTTTCTTCATGTTTGATACATTTTCTGGTTGGTTGCTTCATGTTTGATAAATTATGTGGTTGGTTGATTCATGTTTGATAAATTATCTGATTGGTTTCTTCATGTTTGATACATTTTCTGGTTGGTTGCTTCATGTTTGATAAATGATCTGATTGGTTGCTTCATGTTTGATACATTTTCTGGTTGGTTGCTTCATGTTTGATAAATGATCTGATTGGTTGATTCATGTTTGATAAATGATCTGATTGGTTGCTTCATGTTTGATAAATGATGTGGTTGGTTGATTCATGTTTGATAAATGATCTGATTGGTTGCTTCATGTTTGATAAATGATCTGATTGGTTGCTTCATGTTTGATAAATGATCTGATTGGTTGCTTCATGTTTGATAAATGATCTGATTGGTTGCTTCATGTTTGATAAATGATCTGATTGGTTGCTTCATGTTTGATAAATGATCTGATTGGTTGCTTCATGTTTGATAAATGATGTGGTTGGTTGCTTCATGTTTGATAAATGATCTGATTGGTTGCTTCATGTTTGATAAATGATCTGATTGGTTGCTTCATGTTTGATAAATGATCTGATTGGTTGCTTCATGTTTGATAAATGATCTGATTGGTTGCTTCATGTTTGATAAATGATCTGATTGGCTGATGGGTTTATGGTACACAAGTACTTTAAGGTGTATGTTTCTAGTCTCGTGGCGACAGCTGTGTACACAGGTGACATGAGCAGATGTTGTAATATTGTATTGTTTTCTCGCTTAAACAACGACATCATTACACACTTAATATAACTGTCTGTTACAACTACACTATGACTCTAACAAGGTTTATAGGATAATGACTCTTAAACAACTACATAATTACACACTTAATATAACTGTCTGTTACAACTACACTATGACTCTAACAAGGTTTATAGGATAATGACTCTTAAACAACTACATAATTACACACTTAATATAACTGTCTGTTATGACTACACTATGACTCTAACAAGGTTTATAGGATAATGACTCTTAAACAACTACATAATTACACACTTAATATAACTGTCTGTTATGACTACACTATGACTCTAACAAGGTTTATAGGATAATGACTCTTAAACAACTACATAATTACACACTTAATATAACTGTCTGTTACAACTACACTATGACTCTAACCAGGTTTATAGGATAATGACTCTTAAACAACTACATAATTACACACTTAATATAACTGTCTGTTACGACTACACTATGACTCTAACAAGGTTTATAGGATAATGACTCTTAAACAACTACATCATTACACACTTAATATAACTGTCTGTTACGACTACACTATGACTCTAACAAGGTTTATAGGATAATGACTCTTAAACAACTACATCATTACACACTTAATATAACTGTCTGTTACGACTACACTATGACTCTAACAAGGTTTATAGGATAATGACTCTTAAACAACTACATAATTACACACTTAATATAACTGTCTGTTACAACTACACTATGACTCTAACCAGGTTTATAGGATAATGACTCTTAAACAACTACATAATTACACACTTAATATAACTGTCTGTTACAACTACACTATGACTCTAACAAGGTTTATAGGATAATGACTCTTAAACAACTACATAATTACACACTTAATATAACTGTCTGTTACGACTACACTATGACTCTAACAAGGTTTATAGGATAATGACTCTTAAACAACTACATAATTACACACTTAATATAACTGTCTGTTACAACTACACTATGACACTAACAAGGTTTATAGGATAATGACTCTTAAACAACTACATAATTACACACTTAATATAACTGTCTGTTACAACTACACTATGACTCTAACAAGGTTTATAGGATAATGACTCTTAAACAACTACATAATTACACACTTAATATAACTGTCTGTTACGACTACACTATGACTCTAACAAGGTTTATAGGATAATGACTCTTAAACAACTACATAATTACACACTTAATATAACTGTCTGTTACAACTACACTATGACACTAACAAGGTTTATAGGATAATGACTCTTAAACAACTACATAATTACACACTTAATATAACTGTCTGTTACAACTACACTATGACTCTAACAAGGTTTATAGGATAATGACTCTTAAACAACTACATAATTACACACTTAATATAACTGTCTGTTACGACTACACTATGACTCTAACAAGGTTTATAGGATAATGACTCTTAAACAACTACATAATTACACACTTAATATAACTGTCTGTTACAACTACACTATGACACTAACAAGGTTTATAGGATAATGACTCTTAAACAACTACATAATTACACACTTAATATAACTGTCTGTTACAACTACACTATGACTCTAACAAGGTTTATAGGATAATGACTCTTAAACAACTACATAATTACACACTTAATATAACTGTCTGTTACGACTACACTATGACTAATACAAGGTTTATAGGATAATGACTCTTAAACAACTACATCATTACACACTTAATATAACTGTCTGTTACAACTACACTATGACTAATACAAGGTTTATAGGATAATGACTCTTAAACAACTACATCATTACACACTTAATATAACTGTCTGTTACAACTACACTATGACTAATACAAGGTTTATAGGATAATGACTCTTAAACAACTACATAATTACACACTTAATATAACTGTCTGTTACAACTACACTATGACTCTAACCAGGTTTATAGGACAATGACTCTTAAACAACGACATCATTACACACTTAATATAACTGTCTGTTACAACTACACTATGACTCTAACCAGGTTTATAGGATAATGACTCTTAAACAACTACATAATTACACACTTAATATAACTGTCTGTTACAACTACACTATGACTCTAACAAGGTTTATAGGATAATGACTCTTAAACAACGACATCATTACACACTTAATATAACTGTCTGTTACAACTACACTATGACTCTAACAAGGTTTATAGGATAATGACTCTTAAACAACTACATAATTACACACTTAATATAACTGTCTGTTACAACTACACTATGACTCTAACAAGGTTTATAGGATAATGACTCTTAAACAACGACATCATTACACACTTAATATAACTGTCTGTTACAACTACACTATGACACTAACAAGGTTTATAGGATAATGACTCTTAAACAACTACATAATTACACACTTAATATAACTGTCTGTTACTACTACACTATGACTCTAACCAGGTTTATAGGATAATGACTCTTAAACAACTACATAATTACACACTTAATATAACTGTCTGTTACAACTACACTATGACACTAACCAGGTTTATAGGATAATGACTCTGAAACAACTACATAATTACACACTTAATATAACTGTCTGTTACAACTACACTATGACTCTAACAAGGTTTATAGGATAATGACTCTTAAACAACTACATAATTACACACTTAATATAACTGTCTGTTACGACTACACTATGACTCTAACCAGGTTTATAGGATAATGACTCTTAAACAACTACATAATTACACACTTAATATAACTGTCTGTTACGGCTACACTATGACTCTAACCAGGTTTATAGGATAATGACTCTTAAACAACTACATAATTACACACTTAATATAACTGTCTGTTACAACTACACTATGACTCTAACAAGGTTTATAGGATAATGACTCTGAAACAACTACATAATTACACACTTAATATAACTGTCTGTTACAACTACACTATGACACTAACAAGGTTTATAGGATAATGACTCTTAAACAACTACATAATTACACACTTAATATAACTGTCTGTTACAACTACACTATGACACTAACAAGGCTTATAGGATAATGACTCTTAAACAACTACATAATTACACACTTAATATAACTGTCTGTTACAACTACACTATGACACTAACAAGGCTTATAGGATAATGACTCTTAAACAACTACATAATTACACACTTAATATAACTGCCTGTTACAACTACACTATGACTCTAACAAGGTTTATAGGATAATGACTCTTAAACAACTACATAATTACACACTTAATATAACTGTCTGTTATGACTACACTATGACTCTAACAAGGTTTATAGGATAATGACTCTTAAACAACTACATAATTACACACTTAATATAACTGTCTGTTATGACTACACTATGACTCTAACAAGGTTTATAGGATAATGACTCTTAAACAACTACATAATTACACACTTAATATAACTGTCTGTTACAACTACACTATGACTCTAACAAGGTTTATAGGATAATGACTCTTAAACAACTACATAATTACACACTTAATATAACTGTCTGTTACGACTACACTATGACTCTAACAAGGTTTATAGGATAATGACTCTTAAACAACTACATAATTACACACTTAATATAACTGTCTGTTATGACTACACTATGACTCTAACAAGGTTTATAGGATAATGACTCTTAAACAACTACATAATTACACACTTAATATAACTGTCTGTTATGACTACACTATGACTCTAACAAGGTTTATAGGATAATGACTCTTAAACAACTACATAATTACACACTTAATATAACTGTCTGTTATGACTACACTATGCCTCTAACAAGGTTTATAGGATAATGACTCTTAAACAACTACATAATTACACACTTAATATAACTGTCTGTTACAACTACACTATGACTCTAACAAGGTTTATAGGATAATGACTCTTAAACAACTACATAATTACACACTTAATATAACTGTCTGTTACAACTACACTATGACACTAACAAGGCTTATAGGATAATGACTCTTAAACAACTACATCATTACACACTTAATATAACTGTCTGTTACGACTACACTATGACTCTAACAAGGTTTATAGGATAATGACTCTTAAACAACTACATAATTACAGACTTATTATAACTGTCTGTTACAACTACACTATGACTCTAACCAGGTTTATAGGATAATGACTCTTAAACAACTACATAATTACACACTTAATATAACTGTCTGTTACAACTACACTATGACTCTAACCAGGTTTATAGGATAATGACTCTTAAACAACTACATCATTACACACTTAATATAACTGTCTGTTACGACTACACTATGACACTAACAAGGTTTATAGGATAATGACTCTTAAACAACTACATAATTACACACTTAATATAACTGTCTGTTACGACTACACTATGACTCTAACAAGGTTTATAGGACACTGCCTGTCAGTGTGGAGAGAAGAAGACACAAGGGCCCAAATGGCACCCTATTCCCTGTATAGTGCACTACTTTTGACTAGAGCCCTATGGCCAATGGCATCATGTTCCCTATTTAGTGCACTACTTTTGACCGGAACTCCCTGTGGGCCCTATTTAAAAGTAGTGCACTGGGGGAAGTGTCCGATTGGGAACACAGTACGGTGTCCGGCAGTGATTACAGATTACACTAATGGAACCGTGAATAATGATGAGTGAGAAAGTTACAGACGCATAAAATATCATACCCCAAAGACATGCTAACCTCTCCTGTTGTTGTCATGGTGAGAGGTTCACATGTCCTGGCGGGTGTGAGTTTTGTGCGTCTGTGACATTCATCGTGCTTCGTGATTCATTCAGGACTATCCCTAATCACGGTAGAATCCAATAATATGTTTAGAAACGTATTCTATTCCTTTTTACAATAAAAGTGACTCCAAAATGAAATGTGTTTATTTTATACTCATACCATGAGCTCGGAGAAAGATATTTGGTTTAATAAGTAATATTTTTTTTTCCAGATCAGTTCAAGATTTCAGTTCAAGTTTTATTGTCACATGCACAAGTACAGTGAAATTGTCACACCCTAGGCCATAGAGAGGCTTTTATTCTCTATTTTGGTTAGGCCAAGGTGTGTCTAGGGTGGGCATTCTATGTTCATTTTCTATGTTTTGGATTTCTGTGTTGTTTGGCCGGGTGTGGTTCTCAATCAGAGGCAGCTGTCTATCGTTGTCTCTGATTGAGAATCATACTTAGGTAGCCTTTTCCCACCTGTGTGGTGTGGGTAGTTGCTTTCTGTTTAGTGTGTGTTAACTTAACCCAAGTTCATCTTGTAAACCGCGCTAAATAAGAGCCACTTAACCCTAGTTCATCCTGTAAACCGCGCTAAATAAGAGCCACTTAACCCTAGTTCATCCTGTAAACCGCGCTAAATAAGAGCCACTTAACCCTAGTTCATCCTGTAAACCGCGCTAAATAAGAGCCACTTAACCCTAGTTCATCCTGTAAACCGCGCTAAATAAGAGCCACTTAACCCTAGTTCATCCTGTAAACCGCGCTAAATAAGAGCCACTTAACCCTAGTTCATCCTGTAAACCGCGCTAAATAAGAGCCACTTAACCCGAGTTCATCCTGTAAACCGCGCTAAATAAGAGCCACTTAACCCGAGTTCATCCTGTAAACCGCGCTAAATAAGAGCCACTTAACCCGAGTTCATCCTGTAAACCGCGCTAAATAAGAGCCACTTAACCCTAGTTCATCCTGTAAACCGCGCTCAATAAGAGCCACTTAACCCTAGTTCATCCTGTAAACCGCGCTAAATAAGAGCCACTTAACCCTAGTTCATCCTGTAAACCGCGCTAAATAAGAGCCACTTAACCCTAGTTCATCCTGTAAACCGCGCTAAATAAGAGCCACTTAACCCTAGTTCATCCTGTAAACCGCGCTAAATAAGAGCCACTTAACCCTAGTTCAACCTGTAAACCGCGCTAAATAAGAGCATCTACTGAAACTTAAAAGCAAGTTGAAGCAAGTCAGGCATTCTTGAAAGGCAGGACAATTTTGCAAGCAGTAGGCATTTAGAATACCGAAGAAGTCCATGAACAGAAATGGATGTAGCAACGACAGATTGCCCCTTTTAGTCTATCAACAGTGTGCGAATTTGACCATGTGTCCATTAGGCCTTTGGATTTATTATTTTATCAGCATGAATTAGATTGAGCAATAAAAGCCCTACTTTTATTCCGTTGGCTGGGATCCGCACTATGCAGCTGTTGTTCCATAGGCTGGGATCCGCACTATGCAGCTGTTGTTCCATAGGCTGGGATCCGCACTATGCAGCTGTTGTTCCATAGGCTGGGATCCACACTATGCAGCTGTTGTTCCATAGGCTGGGATCCGCACTATGCAGCTGTTGTTCCATAGGCTGGGATCCGCACTGTGCAGCTGTTGTTCCATAGGCTGGGATCCACACTATGCAGCTGTTGTTCCATAGGCTGGGATCCGCACTGTGCAGCTGTTGTTCCATAGGCTGGGATCCGCACTATGCAGTTGTTGTTCCATAGGCTGGGATCCGCACTATGCAGCTGTTGTTCCATAGGCTGGGATCCGCACTATGCAGCTATTGTTCCATAGGCTGGGATCCGCACTATGCAGCTGTTGCAAGAGCGCATTTTTCACTGGCTGTCCACTCGTTTAAAAAACAATGATTGACAGGCAGCTTAAACATCTTCAATTCAACCATTATTGGGTTACAATACACATTTGTGAACAGCCATCCACAACAACCACAATCCTTATGGCGTATAGCTAAATGAGAGAGCAGCAGTGTGATTCACATCAATGCGCTATGAAGATCTCATAAGTGATATCCGTGTTGCCGTAGACAACACCACTGCTGTCCTCCTGACCTCCAAGCGTTTATTCAGGTTGGATAATATTTGGATGCCGACAGCAGTCGCACCATTGGAAGACATAGCTTGGACTGTAGTTTACAAAAACCCATTCCTGCTCTTTTCTCGCAAATCCATCAAGCACATTTGGTGCGTCGTCATAGTGGTCTCTGTCTTGTGGTCAGATTCGCTCATTTATTTTTATTTACCTTTATTTAACCAGGCAAGTCAGTTAATTAAGAACAAATTCTTATTTTCAATGACGGCCTAGGAACAGTGGGTTAACTGCCTGTTCAGGGGCAGAACGACATATTTGTCATGTGGAACAAACTTCAATTTTTTTCAATGCTGATTTTAAGGTTATTGAGAAAACAGAAGTGTCAAAGATTATTTTCGCACACATCCTTTCTGAATTTAAAAGTCATTCTTGAAGTAATCTAGTTTTTCAAAATAATCTGATTACAATATTTTTGTACTTATTGTGGATTACAGTTACACGTTTTTTGTAATCCCTTACATGTAACGATTACATGTAATCCGTTACTCCCCAACCCTGGATAGGCATATATAGAGTCATGGAAATAATATATACTATGTAGCCTTAACATTGCGGTTTGAATTGAGAGAGATTTCTAGAAGGTTCTGAAATTCTGAACCATTTGGGTTTGACGTGCACTCTCGCGCTTTCACTCGCGTCCAGCGCATGCCTGGGGCTAGAGTCGCGCAACAGCGTTGCTAATTGCGCCGATAAGCGCCAACACATATTTCATATTATCTGGAGCAGATACTGCTGTCATAGAGTGTGGAAACAGAAAAGTAAACACTATTCTGTATGTGACAATTACAAAACAGAGACATTGTCCACCGTAGCACGAACAAGTGCTGCGAAACTGGAAAATATGGTTACGCATTAGGTAAATTCACCACCCAGCCCTACTCATAAAGAATATATATATATATATATATATATATATATATATATATATATATATATATATATATATATATCCTTACCTCCATATATATCTCAAAATACTATTTTTATACCATTGTGTGAATGCTTTATTTACATATTGTACATCACAGGCAAACTTGCGGTACATTTTTAAATATCACATTCATCTCTACACAACGTAACCATTATCAAACAGCTGGTAACATCGTTTGTTGTTTCTAATTCTGAAATAAATACTGCAGATGTTTTTTTATTCAACTTCTTATGAAATATTTTACGTTTTAAATATATAATTAGCACTTTTTAATCATAAAAACATGCGTTCCATTCCTCCTATTTAGTGAAAAATGCTTGCCTACATATAGTTAGAAAGGACCCTTATAAATGATATGTCAGAGCAAAGCCTACACAAGAATCCTCCTCAGTTGAACCAAAATGTAACTTTAAAAACTATTATAGACAGATTTGTTTCAAGAAGTAGCCTCTCCTCCTATACATTCAAACCCAACAACGCTAATTATTACAGCAGTAATATTTAGCCAGAGTACAGGCTACCACTTCAGGCTGAGAATGTATTTGCACTCTATTTCTCATGCGGACACCCCCAGGTGACATCATAATCCCATGGCCCCAGAACAGCGCGGTAGGCAAGGGGGCAGTGCCCACTGCCAGCGGAGGGATGCAGAAGTCAGCAGCAAAAATGCCAATCATATCAAAGCAAGCGCTAAGAACCCGTGCACTAATTATCTCCCTATCTCCCTATCTATTTCTCCTTCTCTCTATATCTCCCTATGTCGTTCTCCTTCTCTCTATCTCCCTGTCTCTTTCTCCCTGTCTCTTTCTTCCTATCTCTATCTCCCTATCTCTTTCTCCCTCTCTCTCTCCTCCCCCCTCTCTCTCTGTGTGTGTCTTGCTGTCTCTCTCTCTCGGCATTAAACAAATATAACACAATAAACCAGGCATTGCGTGAAACAGATGTGCCGTCAGTGAAACGCTGTGACCTTTAGATCTGAGAATAAATAACTTTCAGTGAAGCTAAATGTTATTACAACATAATCTATAAGTTTGTGCAATGCGCGTAGCTACTCAAAATAAAACAGACAAAGCCCATAACCCACCACCGATCCAACGTACTGTAAACTGCAGCATTACAAATTAGGATAGTAGGGTAGTTTAGTGGGCTAGCCTACCTTTGGCAGCATCGACCTCCTTTCGCTGTTCCCTATCTCAGTTTCACCGCTGGTCATCTTCTGAGGAACCGCTGGAAAACTGACTATATCCTGCCGAACGAGCTGCGCTCATAATCCAACTTTCAAAGAGATAGAGAGAGAACGCAGAATAACGGTAAAGTCTTCTAGAACCGACAGTAAGGACTACAGAGTTTGACGCTGATGTTTCATGTACTTCTAGTCTCAGAACTCGATTCGGAGGAGCGCAGGAGACATCGACCGGCGCGCGTTTGGGTGCAATGAGAGGAGAGCCACACAGTCAGTGCGCGCGGTGTCAGTTTTGCACCGGTGTGACGTCAAACAGAAGGGGCCAAGACTCTGTAGCTGCCCCGACTCTGTAGCTGCTGGCGGGAGTATCATCGCTCTCTTATCTTATTAGCCACCAAAGATGATGAAGAGAAAAACGATGCGCACAGGTATGTCCATCATATTCCGTTTTAATGATTGTACGATTTTACTTGGAGTCGCCAAACAAAACACGTTACAAAATATGTTATGCTACTACAGGTGTAGGATCTTAATTTGAGCCAGTTTGCTACAGCAGGAAAAGAATCCTGCAGCAACAGGAAATGTAAATTATTATATGGATCATAATTAATGGACATTTAGGGATTGACAGGCCTAACATTTCCGGGATATTTTATTTCAGCTCTTGAAAAATGGGACTAACACTTTACATGTTGCCTTTATATTTTTGTTCAGTGTAAGTGCACTTTGCTTTGTGTCTGGAACTAAATGTTTAATTTAATTATAGGTCAACCTTTTTATTTTATTCCAGGCTTTATCAAAAAACTCAGCAAACGGAAATACGCAATGGACAAAAAACATTTTAGTTTCTCCTCATGGCTCAGCCACATAATGCCAGGGTATATCTGGTGGGCTGTCTCCTCATGGCTCAGCCACATAATGCCAGGGTATATCTGGTGGTCTGTCTCCTCAGCCACATACTGCCAGGGTATATCTGGTGGTCTGTCTCCTCAGCCACATACTGCCAGGGTATATCTGGTGGTCTGTCTCCTCAGCCACATAATACCAGGGTATATCTGGTTGTCTGTCTCCTCAGCCACATACTGCCAGGGTATATCTGGTGGTCTGTCTCCTCAGCCACATACTGCCAGGGTATATCTGGTGGGCTGTCTCCTCATGGCTCAGCCACATAATGCCAGGGTATATCTGGTGGTCTGTCTCCTCAGCCACATACTGCCAGGGTATATCTGGTGGTCTGTCTCCTCAGCCACATAATACCAGGGTATATCTGGTTGTCTGTCTCCTCAGCCACATACTGCCAGGGTATATCTGGTGGTCTGTCTCCTCAGCCACATACTGCCAGGGTATATCTGGTGGTCTGTCTCCTCAGCCACATACTGCCAGGGTATATCTGGTGGTCTGTCTCCTCAGCCACATAATACCAGGGTATATCTGGTTGTCTGTCTCCTCAGCCACATACTGCCAGGGTATATCTGGTGGTCTGTCTCCTCAGCCACACAATACCAGGGTACATCTGGTTGTCTGTCTCCTCAGCCACATACTGCCAGGGTATATCTGGTGGTCTGTCTCCTCAGCCACATAATACCAGGGTACATCTGGTTGTCTGTCTCCTCAGCCACATACTGCCAGGGTATATCTGGTGGTCTGTCTCCTCAGCCACATACTGCCAGGGTATATCTGGTGGTCTGTCTCCTCAGCCACATAATACCAGGGTATATCTGGTGGTCTGTCTCCTCATGGCTCAGCCACATAATACCAGGGTATATCTGGTGGTCTGTCTCCTCATGCCTCAGCCACATAATACCAGGGTATATCTGGTGGTCTGTCTCCTCAGCCACATAATACCAGGGTATATCTGGTGGACTGTCTCCTCATGGCTCAGCCACATAATACCAGGGTATATCTGGTGGACTGTCTCCTCATGGCTCAGCTACATAATACCAGGGTATATCTGGTGGACTGTCTCCTCATGGCTCAGCCACATAATACCAGGGTATATCTGGTGGTCTGTCTCCTCAGCCACATACTGCCAGGGTATATCTGGTGGTCTGTCTCCTCAGCCACATACTGCCAGGGTATATCTGGTGGTCTGTCTCCTCAGCCACATACTGCCAGGGTATATCTGGTGGTCTGTCTCCTCAGCCACATACTGCCAGGGTATATCTGGTGGTCTGTCTCCTCAGCCACATACTGCCAGGGTATATCTGGTGGGCTGTCTCCTCATGGCTCAGCCACATACTGCCAGGGTATATCTGGTGGTCTGTCTCCTCAGCCACATACTGCCAGGGTATATCTGGTGGTCTGTCTCCTCAGCCACATACTGCCAGGGTATATCTGGTGGTCTGTCTCCTCAGCCACATACTGCCAGGGTATATCTGGTGGTCTGTCTCCTCAGCCACATACTGCCAGGGTATATCTGGTGGTCTGTCTCCTCAGCCACATACTGCCAGGGTATATCTGGTGGTCTGTCTCCTCAGCCACATAATACCAGGGTATATCTGGTGGTCTGTCTCCTCAGCCACATAATACCAGGGTATATCTGGTGGTCTGTCTCCTCAGCCACATAATACCAGGGTATATCTGGTGGTCTGTCTCCTCAGCCACATAATACCAGGGTATATCTGGTGGTCTGTCTCCTCAGCCACATAATACCAGGGTATATCTGGTGGTCTGTCTCCTCAGCTACATAATACCAGGGTATATCTGGTGGTCTGTCTCCTCAGCTACATAATACCAGGGTATATCTGGTGGTCTGTCTCCTCAGCTACATAATACCAGGGTATATCTGGTGGTCTGTCTCCTCAGCTACATCATTAAAGGGGGGCGGTAACGGAGCTGCTGCTTCTTTGTGGAGTAATAGAACTGCTTTGTGGAGTAATAGAACTGCTTTGTGGAGTAATATAACTGCTTTGTGGAGTAATAGAACTGCTTTGTGGAGTAATAGAACTGCTTTGTGGAGTAATAGAACTGCTTTGTGGAGTAATAGAACTGCTTTGTGGAGTAATAGAACTGCTTTGTGGAGTAATAGAACTGCTTTGTGGAGTAATAGAACTGCTTTGTGGAGTAATGGAACTGCTTTGTGGAGTAATAGAACTGCTTTGTGGAGTAATAGAACTGCTTTGTGGAGTAATAGAACTGCTTTGTGGAGTAATGGAACTGCTTTGTGGAGTAATAGAACTGCTTTGTGGAGTAATAGAACTGCTTTGTGGAGTAATAGAACTGCTTTGTGGAGTAATGGAACTGCTTTGTGGAGTAATAGAACTGCTTTGTGGAGTAATATAACTGCTTTGTGGAGTAATGGAACTGCTTTGTGGAGTAATGGAACTGCTTTGTGGAGTAATAGAACTGCTTTGTGGAGTAAGGAACTGCTTTGTGGAGTAATAGAACTGCTTTGTGGAGTAATGGAACTGCTTTGTGTAGTAATAGAACAGCTTTGTGGAGTAATGGAACTGCTTTGGGGAGTAATAGAACTGCTTTGTGGAGTAATAGAACTGCTTTGTGGAGGAATAGAACTGCTTTGTGGAGTAATAGAACTGTTTTGGTGTGGCATGTTTAATATGTCCCTTCATTTATTATCAACTCTTTGTTGTGCTAAACCTGCCACAGTCTGAAATCGGTGACATATTTGGCCTTCATGGAGTTTGGATTTGCAGTCATGACGCCTGTGTACCAAATGGCACCCTATTCACCTTATAGTGCCCTACTTTTGACCAGACCCCTTATGGGTCCTGGTCAAAATTAGTGCGCAAAATAGGGAATAAGGTTCCATTTGGGATGCGAACGACATTACGTAAGAGGAGGCGGAAGGCCAGAGGGTAGTTAGAGGGTAGAGAAAGTGGCGTGTGTGTGTGTGTGGCCGAGACACTACAATAATATTGTTATTTGGGAGAAGACACTTCCATCCAAAGTGACTTGCGGTACACTGAGAGCATGTCCATTGTCAGTGTGTGATCCCTACAGGAATTGAACCCACAACCTCGGCTATTGTTGGCACCACGATCTAACTGACTGAGCCACATACTGACCCGCGTAGAGTAAAACAATCCTTAACAGAATCCTACAACATCACACGTGACTTTTCCATGGTTACCAAATTCCTGAACTTTACCGTGGTCACATGGTTGCTACAGCCACCGCTCTTCACTACTTCCCTAAACACCAGTTAACATCACCGCTTTGGTCTCAGTCTTGTATCGGTCCCTTGACCCTGCCTAACCCCATGGCCCTGGGCCTGTATTCACAAAATGGCAAGGAGTGCTGGTCTAGGATCAGGTCCCACCTGTCCATGTAATCTAATAGGACCAGTATTCAGAGTCGTAGAGTAGGAGTGCTGATCTAGGACCGGGTCCCCCCTGTCCATGTAATCTAACAGGACCAGTATTCAGTCATAGAGCTGGTCTAGGATCAGGCCCCCCTGTCCATGTAATCTAAAAGGACCAGTATTCAGTCATAGAGCTGGTCTAGGATCAGGTCCCCCCTGTCCATGTAATCTAAAAGGACCAGTATTCAGTCATAGAGCTGGTCTAGGATCAGGTCCCCCTGTCCATGTAATATAATAGGACCAGTATTCAGTCATAGAGCCGGTCTAGGATCAGGTCCCCCTGTCCATGTAATCTAATAGGACCAGTATTCAGTCATAGAGCTGGTCTAGGATCAGGTCCCCCTGTCCATGTAATCTAATAGGACCAGTATTCAGAGTCGTAGAGTAGGAGTGCTGATCTAGGATCGGGTCCCCCCTGTCCATGTAATCACATTCATTATGATCTGAAAGGCTAAAATAATATTAGAATCAGCACTTGGAAGGCTTTATGAGTACTTAACCCTGACCCCTACTCAACCCCTCTGCCCTGGATGAGACCAGCCTGTCGCTCCCTGCAGTGTCATTAGTCTGATGATGTTCACATACGTTGCTTCATTTCATCTCACTCCCTTGTGGGGATGTGTTCTGACGCTTCCATTACATTATTGTCTGTGACCAGTCAGTGTCACGCTGTGCAACAAACCCTAGAGGAACAGGGGAGGGGGGGGGATTTAACCCACCCCTCCTTCATCCTCATTTTCCCCTTTGCCTTAGAGTGCCATGAAAATTAGCTTGAACTTTACCCCTCCTCGTCCTCAACAGCCACCCTCACCCTTCTTCATGCATGTCCCCCCCCCCCCTTTGCCCAAACCCTAAAGGAAGGGGTTTTGACCCAAACACCTCCTCCCCTGAGTTCCTCTTCACCCCTCCGTCCTTCTGTCACCTCCTTCAACCCCTCTTGTCCTCCTCTGCCTTGGAGCAGCTCTGAAATGTCAAGCTGAAATAAACTCTTCTGTTCCACGCCTCACTGACCCCTCATGTTATGTGTGACTGACTTCTGACTGGGTTGAAAATCAAGTGTTTTAATTCATTACTTCAAATAATATAATCCTGAGGTCAGAGAGGGGGGGATAGCCTGGAATCCAAATTGATATGTGAAGGGAAACCCTCAAAGGTGAACTTCCCCCTAGGTACAGATCTAGGATTAGATTCCTTTCCCCCACTCCTAACCTTAACTAGGAGTGGGGGAAATGCTAAACTGACCCAGCGTTAAGGGACTGCTTTAACCAGACTGTGGGAGGAGCTGAGAACAGAATTCATCTGGTATTAATGACTGGTACTTTAACCAGACTGTGGGAGGAGCTGAGAACAGAATCCATCTGGTATTACTGACTGGTACTTTAACCAGACTGTGGGAGGAGCTGAGAACAGAATCCATCTGGTATTACTGACTGGTACTTTAAACCTTTTACTGCAGTGGGCGAAATCAGCGCCACACAGAGTGTTTCTGGGTTGTCTTAAACAAATCTACTTTGAAACAAAAGTATACACCTCACACACATGGTTATGGGCTTGAACAAAATAAGACACCCGAACCATGTCAGATACAGAGTTGAAATGTATTCCAACGTTCTCACATTGAAACACCAGATTTTCTGCAGATAAAAAAAAATATGAATAACATTCTACCCATGAGGCCACCAGAGGGAGATTTGGTCATTTGACAGCAGGAAAGATGTACGTGAGTCTGAAGTCAGGAGAAAAGAATGGCTGCCATTACCAGGCTATTCCCTTAATAATGCATTACTTTTGACCAGGGCCCATAGGTCAACAGTAGTGTAGTATGTAGGGAGTAGGGGTCACTTGGGACTCGTTCCATAATGACCTTCAGTGATGAGCGTGATGGCTCATCACGGGCTATGGTCAACAGTAGTGCATTGTATATGGAATAGGGTGCCATTGGCCATAGGGCTCTAGTCAAAAGTAGTGCACTATATAAGGAATAGGGTGCCATTGGCCATAGGGCTCTAGTCAAAAGTAGTGCACTATATAGGGAATAGGGTGCCATTGGCCATAGGGCTCTAGTCAAAAGTAGTGCATTGTATAAGGAATAGGGTGCCATTGGCCATAGGGCTCTAGTCAAAAGTAGTGCACTATATAGGGAATAGGGTGCCATTGGCCATAGGGCTCTAGTCAAAAGTAGTGCATTGTATAAGGAATAGGGTGCCATTGGCCATAGGGCTCTAGTCAAAAGTAGTGCACAATATAGGGAATAGGGTGCCATTGGCCATAGGGCTCTAGTCAAAAGTAGTGCACTATATAGGGAATAGGGTGCCATTGGCCATAGGGTTCTAGTCAAAAGTAGTGCACTATATAGGGAATATAGTGTCATTGGGGAGGTACCCTAGAATTAGTCATAGCCAAGTTATTGCAGATGTGTTAAAGCTGCATCTGCTTGGTCATTGGATTATTCTGTGGGTGGGTTGTTTTCCCTCGGGCTATGGCAGTAAATCTACTGAAAGAAAAACAACAGTTTGGGGAGAAAACAGGAAGTGCGTAGTCAGGCAAACCTTACAAAAAAAAAAAGGCTTCTTCTTGCAACATCATTATAACTCTGTTGTCACGTGAACATTGAACCTTGTGAGGTTCAACGACCCTGTTCGATAACGCTGATAAAAGCCATGACGAGTCGGGGACTGGACACACGTTAACCTCGGTTAAACATTTCCTCAGCTGTAACGCAATATACAACCTGGTCCCAGATCTGTTTTTACTCTGGCCAACGCCGCTGTCTGGTGTTGATGCCACTGACAGACAAGAATGAGCAATGAGGACTCTGTTATTATAATTATTATATGAAACACGACTAAACGCACATTGAAGAAGCACATTTGGGGACAGTTTTAGTGATAACAGAAAAATGTAATTAGGAACCACAGAGAGGGCCGCAGGGCGCAGGCTGCCAGAAAGTCCCTCGGTAACGAGAATAGAGCACAGATTAGTTATGGTGTCTGAGTACGGGACACTTCTAACAATGTGTATTCCAAATGGCATCCTATTCCCTTTATAGTGCACTAGTTTTGGTCAAAAGTAGTGCACTATGTAGGGAATAGGGTACCATTAGGTACAGAGCCTAAACACTTTGGCTCTAAACCACTAAACACTCTGTACTGGTCTGGTTCAATATTAGGACAACACTAATGGTCTGGTTCAATATTAGGACAACACTGTACTGGTCTGGTTCAATATTAGGAAAACACTGTACTGGTCTAGTTCAATAGTAGGACAACACTGTACTGGTCTGGTTCAATACTAGGACAACAATGTACTGGTCTGGTTCAATACTAGGACAACACTGTACTGGTCTGGTTCAATATTAGGACAACACTGTACTGGTCTGGTTCAATATTAGGACAACACTGTACTGGTCTGGTTCAATATTAGGACAACACTAATGATCTGGTTCAATACTAGGACAACACTGTACTGGTCTGGTTCAATACTAGGACAACACTGTACTGGTCTGGTTCAATATTAGGACAACACTGTACTGGTCTGGTTCAATATTAGGACAACACTGATGGTCTGGTTCAATACTAGGACAACAATGTACTGGTCTGGTTCAATACTAGGACAACACTGTACTGGTCTGGTTCAATATTAGGACAACACTGATGGTCTGGTTCAATATTAGGACAACACTGTACTGGTCTGGTTCAATACTAGGACAACACTGTACTGGTCTGGTTCAATATTAGGACAACACTGTACTGGTCTGGTTCAATATTAGGACAACACTAATGATCTGGTTCAATACTAGGACAACACTGTACTGGTCTGGTTCAATATTAGGACAACACTGTACTGGTCTGGTTCAATATTAGGACAACACTGATGGTCTGGTTCAATATTAGGACAACACTGTACTGGTCTGGTTCAATATTAGGACAACACTGTACTGGTCTGGTTCAATATTAGGACAACACTAATGATCTGGTTCAATACTAGGACAACACTGTACTGGTCTGGTTCAATACTAGGACAACACTGTACTGGTCTGGTTCAATACTAGGACAACACTGTACTGGTCTGGTTCAATATTAGGACAACACTGTACTGGTCTGGTTCAATATTAGGACAACACTAATGATCTGGTTCAATACTAGGACAACACTGTACTGGTCTGGTTCAATACTAGGACAACACTGTACTGGTCTGGTTCAATACTAGGACAACACTGTACTGGTCTGGTTCAATATTAGGACAACACTGTACTGGTCTGGTTCAATATTAGGACAACACTGTACTGGCCTGGTTCAATATTAGGACAACACTAATGGTCTGGTTCAATATTAGGACAGGAGAGTCTAGACAGTTGGGCTGCATGGTTGGGGTTTTGGGTCAATTCCATTTCAATTCATTCAGTTTACTTCCAGAATTTAAACCCTGGAATTAGTATGTTTTTGACCGGTAGTGTACATTTAATCAAAGTGACTTACTGTACAATGTGACTTACTGTACAAAGTGACTTACTGTACAAAGTGACTTACTGTACAAAGTGACTTACTGTACAATGTGACTTACTGTACAAAGTGACTTACTGTACAAAGTGACTTACTGTACAATGTGACTTACAGTACAGTGACTTACTGTACAAAGTGACTTACTGTACAAAGTGACTTACTGTACAAAGTAACTTACTGTACAAAGTAACTTGATCCCACAACATTGGTGTTGCAGGCGGGTGCCCCACTCCTTGGCGTTACCCACAACCTCTTCTGATGTATTGACACAAATGAGAACCAGTTGGCATTTTAAACATTTTACAATTTTTATTTTACCTTTATTTAACTAGGCAAGTCAGTTAAGAACAAATTATTATTTTCAATGACGGGCTAGGAACAGTGGGTTAACTGCCTTGTTCATTGAGACAACACTGATGCCAAGACACGTCCCTAACCAGTCTGGAGCAAGACAGATAACATCTAAATCACTTGATGAAAAGGTCCCACCAGCTTGGATTGGCAAATTGGGCTCTGGTCAAAAGTATTGCACTATTTAGAGAATAGGGTGCAATTTAGGACGTACGTTACATTTAAATCACTTGATGAAAAAAAGCCCTCTGATTAAGGTGTTGAAATAAATCACTGCCGACCTAAATTATCTGGATATTCACTCAGCAGTGCTCTGATTGGACCTGTGAAGAATGAGTGTTGCAGGCAGCCATGACTGTCACTGAGCTCTTCAGTACAGGCCATTCTCCTGACAATGTTTGTCTATGGAGATTGCATCGCTGTGTACTCGATTTAATACACCTGTCAGCAATGGATGTGGCTGAAATAGCCGAATCCACTAATTTGAAAGGGCATCCATATACCTTTGTATATATAGTGTGTCTATAGTTTAAACTGGCGCAGACACTGACCTGAGGGGGTTAAACATTGATATTCCCTGTTTTCTATTTTTCAGACTGTTTTTGAATTATCCCAAACCTCTAAACTATTTTGAAATGGGAGTTAATGTTTCTGCATCAGGGGAGAGTGGGGTAACATGAGCCATCTCTAGTTTCTAGGAAACCATACACAAAATGAATCATGTGACCAAATATTTAGGAAGAGGCCATCATTTTATGGAGTCTGTGAAGGGCGAAACCACGTGAAAAAAATTGGTCAACAAGTTAGGACAAAGTCAAATGAATGTACTGTAGGTTTCATTATACTTGTATCTAAACCAAAGTAGATGGTATTTAACAAAATAAATAACCTTGTTTTCTCCCCAATTCCGTGGTATCCAATTGGTAGTTACAGTCTTGTCTCATAGCTGCAACTCCCGTGCGGACTCAGGAGAGGCGAAGGTCGAGAGCCACGCGTCCTCCGAAACACAACCCAACCAAGCCACACTGCTTCTTGACACAATGCCCACTTAACCCGGAAGCCAGCCTCACCAACGTGTCGGAGGAAACACCGTGCACCTGGCGACCATGTCAGGCGACCGTGTCAGTGTGCACTGCGTCCGACCCGCCACAGGAGTCGCTAGAGCGCGATGGGAAAATAACATACCTTCCGGCCAAACCCTCCCCTAACCCAGACGACGCTGGGCCGATTGTGTGCTGCCCCGTGGGTCTCCAGGTCGCGGCTGGCTGCAACAGAGCCTGGACTCGAACCCAGGATCTCTAGTGACACAGCTAGCACTGTGATGCAGTGTCTTAGACCACTGTGCCACTCGGGAGGCCAAAGGAGATAGTTTTATACATCAGTTGGTGCCTCGATAAGCTACAACATGACGTCCTAAACCTTGCATGAAAGTGCATCGTTGTAGCTGTGTAGACTACAATAGTCTACATGTTTGCCTCGGGGTAAGTTGAGCAAAAGGCCACCATGACCCGTACAAATTATGATTACATTTAGTACATTTTATGCATTGTGTTGTTTCAATGCGTCATGCTTGTGAACTTCAGATCCATTTTTTATCGTCAACGTGAATACAAACCTAAAATAAGCAGGGCTCTGGCCCCCCTTCAGGTTCTTGTAAGAGTAACCAGGGAAGGGAGAAAATGAAGAAGTCCATTCAAGAGAATTTAAACTCAACTGAATTTAAAACTTGTTTTTCAACCACTCCACACATTTCTTGTTAACAAACTATAGTTTTGGCAAGTCGGTTAGGACATCTACTTTGTCCCTGACACAAGCCATGTTTCCAATAATCGTTTACAGACAGATTATTTCACTTATAATTCACTGTATCAATTCCAGTGGGTCAGAAGTTTACATACATTAAGTTGACAGTGCCTTTAAACAGCTTGGAACATTCCAGAAAATTATGTCATGGCTTTAGAAGCTTCTGATAGGCTAATTGACATCATTTGAGTCAATTGGAGGTGTACCTGTGGATGAATATCAAGGCCTACTTTCAAACTCAATGCCTCTTTGCTTGACATCATGGGAAAATCAAAAGAAATCAGCCAAGACCTCAGAAAAACAATTGTAGACCTCCACAAGTCTGGTTCATCCTTGGGAGAAATTTCCAAACGTCTGAAGGTACCACATTCATCTGTACAAACAATAGTACGCAAGTATAGACACCATGGGACCATGCAGCCATCATAACGCTCAGGAAGGAGACGCGTTCTGTCTCCTAGGGATGAACGTACTTTGTTGTGAAAAGTGCAAATCAATTCCAGAACAACAGCAAAGGACCTTGTGAAGATGCTGGAGGAAACAGGTACAAAAGTATCTATATCCACAGTAAAACAAGTCCTATATCGACATAACCTGAAGGCCGCTCAGCAAGGAAGAAGCCACTGCTCCAAAGCCGCCATAAAAAGCCAGACTACGGTTTGCAAATGCACATGGGGACAAAGTTTGAACTTTTTGGAGAAATGTCCTCTGGTCTGATGAAACAACAAAAATAGAACTGTTTGGCCATAATGACCATTGTTCTGTTTGGAGAGAAAAAGGGGGAGGCTTGCAAGCCGAAAAACACCATCCCAACTGTGAAGCTTTTCTGCAGGGGGGACTGGTACACTTCACAAAACAGATTTCATCATGAGGCAGGAAAAGGATGTGGATATATTGAAGCAACATCTCAAGACTTCAGTCTGGAAGTTAAAGCTTGGTCGCAAATGGGTCTCCCAAATGGACAATGACCCCAAGCATACTTCCAAAGTTGTGGCAAAATGGCTTAAGGACAACAAGGTCAAGGTATTGGAGTGGCCATCACAAAGCCCTGACCTCAATCCTATAGAAAATCTGTGGGCAGAACTGAAAAAGCACGTGCGAGTGAGGAGGCCTACAAACCTGACTCAGTAACACCAGCTCTGTCAGAAGGAATGGGCCAAAATTCACCCAATTTATTGTGGGAAGCTTGCGGAAGGCTTCCCGAAACCTTTGACCCTGTCACGATCGTCTGAAGAAGAGGACCAAAGCGCAGCGTGATACATGTTCATGATTATTTATTCAAACTGAACACTGAATCAAAAACGAAACAGTTCTGTCTGGTGCAAACAGAAAACAACCCACAAACACAGGTGGGAAAAAGCTGCCTAAGTATGATTCTCAGAAACAACGATAGACAGCTGCCTCTGATTGAGAACCACACCCGGCCAAACACACAGAAATAGAAAACATAGAAATAAAAAAACTAGAATTCCCAACCTAGTCACACCCTGGCCTAACCAAAATAGAGAATAAAAGCCTCTCTCTGGCCAGGGCATGACAGACCCAAGTTAAACAATTTAACGGCAATGCTACCAAATACTAATTGAGTGTATGTAAACTTCTGACCTAATGGGAATGTGATGAAAGAAATAAAAGCTGAAATAAATCATTCTCTCTACTATTATTCTGATATTTCACATTCTTAAAATAAAGTGGTCATCCTAACTGACATGAGACAGGGAATTTTTCTTAAGATGAAATGTCAGGAATTGTGGAAAAACTGAGTTTAAATGTATTTGGCTGAGGTGTATGTAAACTTCAGACTTCAACACTATATATAGTATACCACATCCCCATTCCTTGAAAGCAACTTTAACCTACCAGCACCATCACCCATGGTCACAGGAAACCATCACCCACGGTCACAGGACACCATCACCCACTGTCACAGGACACTATCACCCACTGTCACAGGACACCATCACCCACTGTCACAGGACACCATCACCCACTGTCACAGGACACCATCACCCACGGTCACAGGACACCATCACCCACTGTCACAGGACACCATCACCCACTGTCACAGGACACCATCACCCACTGTCACAGGACACCATCACCCACGGTCACAGGACACCATCACCCACTGTCACAGGACACCATCACCCACTGTCACAGGAAACCATCACCCACTGTCACAGGACACCATCACCCACTGTCACAGGACACCATCACCCACTGTCACAGGACACCATCACCCACTGTCACAGGACACCATCACCCACTGTCACAGGACACCATCACCCACTGTCACAGGACACCATCACCCACTGTCACAGGACACCATCACCCACTGTCACAGGACACCATCACCCACTGTCACAGGACACCATCACCCACTGTCACAGGACACCATCACCCACTGTCACAGGACACCATCACCCACTGTCACAGGACACCATCACCCACTGTCACAGGACACCATCACCCACTGTCACAGGACACCATCACCCACGGTCACAGGACACCATCACCCACGGTCACAGGACACCATCACCCACTGTCACAGGACACCATCACCCACTGTCACAGGACACCATCACCCACTGTCACAGGAAACCATCACCCACTGTCACAGGACACCATCACCCACTGTCACAGGACACCATCACCCACTGTCACAGGACACCATCACCCACTGTCACAGGACACCATCACCCACTGTCACAGGACACCATCACCCACTGTCACAGGACACCATCACCCACTGTCACAGGACACCATCACCCACTGTCACAGGACACCATCACCCACTGTCACAGGACACCATCACCCACTGTCACAGGACACCATCACCCACTGTCACAGGACACCATCACCCACTGTCACAGGACACCATCACCCACTGTCACAGGACACCATCACCCACTGTCACAGGACACCATCACCCACGGTCACAGGACACCATCACCCACGGTCACAGGACACCATCACCCACTGTCACAGGACACCATCACCCACTGTCACAGGACACCATCACCCACTGTCACAGGAAACCATTACCCACTGTCACAGGACACCATCACCCACTGTCACAGGAAACCATTACCCACTGTCACAGGACACCATCACCCACAGGACACCATCACCCACTTTCACAGGACACCATCACCCACTGTCACAGGACACCATCACCCACTGTCACAGAACACCATCACCCACAGGACACCATCACCCACTGTCACAGGACACCATCACCCACTGTCACAGGACACCATCACCACTGTCACAGGACACCATCACCCACTTACCCCAAGGCTGCTCAACTTACCCAGTCCCTATGCTCAACATAGCCCATACCCGGGGTAAGTTGGGCTAAGAAATA
Organism: Oncorhynchus mykiss; assembly: GCF_057628025.1. NCBI lineage: Eukaryota > Metazoa > Chordata > Actinopteri > Salmoniformes > Salmonidae > Oncorhynchus > Oncorhynchus mykiss. Next base: position 75,383,108 of record NC_143034.1, on the reverse strand, counting down.
ACTTTTTTGGGACAAGCTATGTTTTCCATGACACCAAGCTTGGTACACCTGTATTTGGGGAGTTTCTCCCATTTTTCTTGGCAGATAGATCCTCTCAAGCTCTGTCAGGTTGGATGAGGAGCATCGATGCACAGCTATTTTCAGGTCTCTCCAGAGATGTTCTATCAGGTTCAAGTCCGGGCTCTGGGTTGAGTGGCCCTCAAGGACATTCAGAGACTTGTTCCGAAGCCACTCCTGCGTTGTCTTGGCTGTGTGTTTAGGGTCGTTGTCCTGTTGGAACCCCAGTCTGAGGTCTTGAGCGCTCTGGAGCAGGTTTTCATCAAGGATCTCTCTGTACTTTCCTATGTTCATCTTTCCCTCAATCCTGACTAGTCTCCCAGTCCCAGTCCCTGCCACTGTAACACATCCCCACAGCATGATGCTGCCACCACCATGCAGATTTCCTCGAGACGAGAGTTGAGTCTTGCTTTCATCAGATCAGAGAATCTTGTTGCTCATGGTCTGAGAGTCTTTAGGTGCCTTTTGGTAACTCTAAGCAGGCTGTCATGTGCCTTTTACTGAGAAATGTAGCTTCTGTCTGGCCATTCTACTATAAAGGCCGGATTGGTGGTGTGCTGCAGAGATGGTTGTCCTTCTGGAAGGTTCTCCCATCTCCACAGAGGAACTTTAGAGCTCTGTCAGATTCGTCATCAGGTTCTTGGTCACTTCCCTGACTAAGGCCCTTCTCCCCCGATTGCTCAGTTTGGCCGGGCGGCCATCTCTAGAAAGAGTCTTGGTGGTTTCAAACTTCTTCCATTTAAGAATGATGGAGGCCACTGTGTTCTTGGGGGCAGAAATGTTTTGGTACCCTTCCCCAGATCTGTGCCTCGACGCAATCCTGTCTCAGCGCCATACAGACAATTCCTTCGACCTCATGGCTTGGTTTTTTTCTCTGACATGCACTGTCAACTGTGTGACCTTATGTACCTTATGCACAGGTGTGTGCCTTTCCAAATCATGTCCAATCAATAGAATGTACCACAGGTGGACTCCAATCAAGTTGTAGAAACATCTCAAAGGATGATCAATGGAAACAGGATGCACCTGAGCTCAATTCCGAATCTAATAGCAAATGGTCTGAATACTTATGTCAATAAGGTATTTCTGTTTTTTTTTTTTTACTGTTTTTGCTTTGTCTCTATGGGGCATTGTGTGTAGATCGATGAGGATTTTTGTTTTATTTAATATATTTTATAATGTAACGTAACAAAATGTGGGATAAAAAGGGGTCTGAATAGTTACCAAATGCCTTAGATAGCCTTGGAATGCATCCCAAATGACACCCTAGTCCCTATATAGTGCACCAGTTAGGGAATAGGTCTGGTCTGTTGTAGTGCACCATATATGGAATAGGGTGCCATGCTGTGATGACGAAGAAAGTGCTTTCAGTCTTGTATAATATTCTGTTTTTACGTTGTCATTTGGCAGATTTGAAGACGTTCACTCAGTCCATTGCCAAAGTAAATGAGGTATTATCTCCTTTGAGTAATATACACACGCGCGCACACACACACACACACCCACACACACAGACACACACACACACACAGACACACACACACACACACACACAGGCACACGCACACAGACACACACACACACACGCACACACAGACACACACACACACACACACACAAATTCAGTGTATGCATTGATGCTCACACACCCAGTATCATTAATTTTTATTCTCAGTCAGTGCCATTCCTTAGACAGCTTCAGTGCTGAATCCATCCATCCATCTCTCCTTTATTCCCTCCTTCTCTCACTCCATCCATCCATCTCTCATTGATTCCCTCCTTCTCTCACTCCATCCATCCATCCATCTCTCACTTCATCCATCCATCTCTCCTTTATTCCCTCCTTCTCTCACTCCATCCATCCATCCATCTCTCCTTTTTATTCCCTCCTTCTCTCACTCCATCCCTCCTTCTCTCACTCCATCCCTCCATCTCTCACTCCATCCCTCCTTCTCTCACTCCATCCCTCCTTCTCTCACTCCATCCCTCCTTCTCTCACTCCACCCCTCCTTCTCTCACGCCATCCCTCCATCTCTCACTCCATCCATCCATCTCTCCTTTATTCCCTCCTTCTCTCACTCCATCCCTCCTTCTCTTACTCCATCCATCCATCTCTCCTTTATTCCCTCCTTCTCTCACTCCATCCCTCCTTCTCTCACTCCATCCATCCATCTCTCCTTTATTCCCTCCTTCTCTCACTCCATCCCTCCTTCTCTCACTCCATCCCTCCTTCTCTCACTCCATCCCTCCTTCTCTCACTCCATCCCTCCTTCTCTCACTCCATCCATCCATCTCTCCTTTATTACCTCCTTCTCTCACTCCATCCATCCATCTCCTTTTTATTCCCTCGTGTTTCACTGAACACTGTCCTGACTCCAACAGACCATCCAACAACAGACGGAAGCATCGCAGTGTTTCCATTCCTGATACCACTCTATTCCCTACACTTCCCTATAGGGAATATACCCTCAGGGTTCTGGTTAGAAGTAACGCTGTGGTCCCTAGTCGACCGCTCATGCCTGGAACCAACCTTTAGTCCTGGTGTCCCAGATCTGTTTGTGTCCATACCTATTATTCCTTGTTATGCCAAACGACCACCTTAGGAGTTGGTGTAACAGTGTTGTTTCCGTCCCTCTCCTCGCCCCTACCTGGACTCGAATCAGGGACCCTCTGAACACATCAACAACTGCCTCCCACGAAGCATCGTTACCTATCGCTCCACAAAAGCACCGGAGGAAACAACTACTTCAAGGTCTCAGCGCCAGTGACATCACTGATTGAAACGCTATTAACGCGCACCCCGCTAACTAGCTAGCCATTTCACACTGGTTACACTGGCACAATCTGATCTGGGATTCTCTCTGCTAGTGAACTGAGAATAATAATTCAGACACACTTACATTAGGCACAATCTGATCTGGGATTCTCTCTGCTAGTGAACTGATAATAATTCAGACACACATTAGGCACAATCTGATCTGGGATTCTCTCTGCTAGTGAACTGATAATAATTCAGACACACATTAGGCACAATCTGATCTGGGATTCTCTCTGCTAGTGAACTGATAAAAATTCAGACACACATTAGGCACAATCTGATCTGGGATTCTCTCTGCTAGTGAACTGATAATAATTCAGACACACATTAGGCACAATCTGATCTGGGATTCTCTCTGCTAGTGAACTGATAATAATTCAGACACACATTAGGCACAATCTGATCTGGGATTCTCTCTGCTAGTGAACTGAGAATAATTCAGACACACTTACATTAGGCACAATCTGATCTGGGATTCTCTCTGCTAGTGAACTGATAATAATTCAGACACACATTAGGCACAATCTGATCTGGGATTCTCTCTGCTAGTGAACTGAGAATTTTATCTCAACAGCCCTTCACTGACACGGAGGAAGGCTATTTAAAGAGTGCATGGTGGGTGGAGGAATTGACCAAGGAAATCTATGGATATAGCAGCCTATGGGCCTAATGTCATCTGTCAAACAGGTAGACCTTCATCTTATTAATGTATTTCTTCAATAGGGAGAAATAGGCTCCAACACAAAGACCTCTTGTTGTTAGTAAAGTCTAATTAAAATGAAGACGGTTTAAATGAATTATGGCTACTCCAGTTTGGCTACTTTCAGCACCCATGAGCTGTCCATCTTCCATGGATTGTGCTGCGGCTGCTGCTTCGAGTTTCAGCTCTACAATGTAAGTTTATTGTGAATCTGTCTGATTGTGAGGTCAATAACTCTTATAAATACATCACGGGAAAGAAACATATTGTTTCTAATCAAATCTATTACAGTAGTAGCAAACTTTCAAAGTTGACCTCCAGTCCTTCTTCTCATCTTCGCGCTCTCCTTCTCAAACGGAACAGAACAGAGTCTACAGGCTCGTCCCGCGCAAGATAGTGATCTTTTGTGGACTAGGCCGAATCAATAAATTATTTTCAGAAGAATCATTGACTCTCCTCTTGAACTGGCACCGTAGGGCTACACAGCACAGCCATTGGTTAGGCAGCACACAAAAACAGTTTGGATCAGCAAGAGGAGAGCAGGGTTGGAATATCCATTGCTGTGTGTAATGCAGAGTAGTTTTATTTACACCATCCCAGCAGCTATCTTAGAAATATAGCTTTGCTCCGTGCTTCTCTGATCATTTACTTCGTAGCATATAGCCTACAGGCTATGTATCATTTGGCTGAGACCACACTAAGCCTATAGGTGCCCTTGATATAGCGCCCCCAGAGGAGAATCAGAGATGATGGGGAAGCATTGGAAACACATTGATATATAGCCTAAAAAGCAACTCATTCTAAAACACTGAGAAATATTTAAATGTCATCAATTACAATTTGCATAAAAAAATACTAAACCCTCCCCTTGATGGAAATGATACAAGCATGCCCCTCCCCTTGATGGAAATGATACAAGCATGCCCCTCCCCTTGATGGAAATGATACAAGCATGCCCCTCCCCTTGATGGAAATGATACAAGCATGCCCCTCCCCTTGATGGAAATGATACAAGCATGCCCCTCCCCTTGATGGAAATGATACAAGCATGCCCCTCCCCTTGATGGAAATGATACAAGCATGCCCCTCCCCTTGATGGAAATGATACAAGCATGCCCCTCCCCTTGATGGAAATGATACAAGCATGCCCCTCCCCTTGATGGAAATGATACAAGCATGCCCCTCCCCTTGATGGAAATGATACAAGCATGCCCCTCCCCTTGATGGAAATGATACAAGCATGCCCCTCCCCTTGATGGAAATGATACAAGCATGCCCCTCCCCTTGATGGAAATGATACAAGCATGCCCCTCCCCTTGATGGAAATGATACAAGCATGCCCCTCCCCTTGATGGAAATGATACAAGCATGCCCCTCCCCCATTTTACTCCAGGTAAACATTCTGTTCATTTCGACCCATAGCTACAGTAAGAGTAGGACTATGCTTCTTGACACATAGAGACACATAGTGTTGTGCTTTACATTCTCCAGAGTAACTGTCACGTTCTGACCCTAGTTCCTGTGTTATTTGTTTGTTTTAGTTGGTCAGGACGTGAGTTGGGTGGGCATTCTATGTTTTGTGTTTCTAGGTTGGTTTTCTGTGTTCGGCCTAGTATGGTTCTCAATCAGAGGCAGGTGTCGTTAGTTGTCTCTGATGGAGAATCATACTTAGGTAGCCTGGGTTTCACTGTTGTTTTGTGGGTGATTTGTTTTCCGTGTCTGTGTTTGTTCGCCACACTATACTGTTTTGGTTTTGTTCACGTTTATTGTTTTGTAATTTCATTGAGTGTTCAGTTTATGTTTTATTAAACGATATGGACACTTACCACGTCGCATCTTGGTCCGATCCTTGCTGCACCTCCTCTTCAAACGAAGAGAAGGAAAACCTTTCCAGTAACCTGTTCTGTGCTTAAAGTAGAGAGTTAATTCTGTGGTTTGAAATGAGTGGACATGAATGGACATGACATCTAATAACACACGTCTTCTGTTTATGACACGGTCATTTTCATTTCATTAAGACCGTGTTCAATACAGTGTTACCATGGTGATCATAGCTGCCATCTGCCAAAACTCTTCAGCTGTCTTTATTCAAACGAGACAACTTTCATTTCATACCAGTGTCTTTTTAAAAAAATAAAACAACAATCTAACAAAAACAGCCTTGATGTCCTATTTTGTAAAACAGTAAGACATTGTCTATCGTTCTACCCTTTTATGAACATCATATTTAATCTGCTTACTTTGGAATAGGAACAACAAGCTACTTTACGTTTCCAAACTATGAAAAACATCAACAGCAGTTAAAAGGAATCTTCTGGAAGGAACAATCCCCGTCAGGGCGTATGATACAGAAAAACACATCAGGTCAATTACATACAGGTCTGGAGTGGCTAAATATAGAGAAGAGCTACAGCCGAAATGACACCCTAATCCCTATATAGTGCACCCTATGGGTCCTGGTCTACAGTAGTGCACTGAGAAGTGAAAAGGGTGCCATTTGGGACCCAGATAAGGTTTGATAGTCATCCACCAAAGCAGAGTCTCTCACCAGCACAGAAATCACCAGCACAGAAATCACCGGCACAGAAATCACCGGCACAGAAATCACCAGCACAGAAATCACCAGCACAGAACACCAGCACAGAAATCACCAGCACAGAAATCACCGGCACAGAAATCACCGGCACAGAAATCACCAGCACAGAAATCACCAGCACAGAACACCAGCACAGAAATCACCAGCACAGAAATCACCGGCACAGAAATCACCAGCACAGAAATCACCGGCACAGAAATCACCGGCACAGAAATCACCGGCACAGAAATCACCAGCACAGAAATCACCAGCACAGAACACCAGCACAGAAATCACCAGCACAGAAATCACCGGCACAGAAATCACCGGCACAGAAATCACCAGCACAGAACACCAGCACAGAAATCACCAGCACAGAACACCAGCACAGAAATCACCAGCACAGAAATCACCGGCACAGAAATCACCAGCACAAAACACCAGCACAGAAATCACCAGCACAGAAATCACCAGCACAGAAATCACCAGCACAGAAATCACCAGCACGGAACACCAGCACGGAACACCAGCACGGAACACCAGCACGGAACACCAGCACGGGACATCAGCACGGAACACCAGCACGGAACACCAGCACGGAACACCAGCACGGGACATCAGCACGGAACACCAGCACGGGACATCAGCACGAAACACCAGCACGGAACACCAGCACGGGACATCAGCACGGAACACCAGCACGGGACACCAGCACGGAACACCAGCACGGAACACCAGCACGGAACACCAGCACGGGACACCAGCACGGGACATCAGCACGGGACATCAGCACGGGACACCAGCACGGAACACCAGCACGGAACACCAGCACGGGACATCAGCACGGAACACCAGCACGGGACACCAGCACGGGACACCAGCACGGAACACCAGCACGGAACACCAGCACGGGACATCAGCACGGAACACCAGCACGGGACACCAGCACGGAACACCAGCACGGAACACCAGCACGGGACATCAGCACGGAACACCAGCACGGAACACCAGCACGGAACACCAGCACGGGACATCAGCACGGAACACCAGCACGGAACACCAGCACGGGACATCAGCACGGAACACCAGCACGGAACACCAGCACGGGACATCAGCACGGAACACCAGCACGGAACACCAGCACGGAACACCAGCACGGAACACCAGCACGGAACACCAGCACGGGACATCAGCACGGAACACCAGCACGGAACACCAGCACGGAACACCAGCACGGAACACCAGCACGGAACACCAGCACGGGACATCAGCACGGAACACCAGCACGGAACACCAGCACGGGACATCAGCACGGAACACCAGCACGGAACACCAGCACGGGACATCAGCACGGAACACCAGCACGGGACACCAGCACGGAACACCAGCACGGAACACCAGCACGGGACATCAGCACGGGACATCAGCTTCTGTCAGTATTGATGAAAAGAGAGAGAAAACAGAGAATGAACATGTTTCCTTTCAGGCATAGTGAAATGTAGACTAAGGCTGCCAGTGTGTTTGTAGGGATGCCCAATAGAGGGCGCTAATGAGTGAGGCTTCAGATGCTCTGGCAGTCTGTTTAATGTTGGTTTGAATTGATTTACGATATTAGAGATGGATTAAATGGAATGGCTAACTGGAGGTGGGTATGAATGGAATGGCTAACTGGAGGTGGGTATGAATGGAATGGCTAACTGGAGGTGGGTATAAATTGAATGGCTAACTGGAGGTGGGTATAAATTGAATGGCTAACTGGAGGTGGGTATGAATGGAATGGCTAACTGGAGGTGGGTATGAATGGAATGGCTAACTGGAGGTGGGTATAAATTGAATGGCTAACTGGAGGTGGGTATAAATTGAATGGCTAACTGGAGGTGGGTATGAATTGAATGGCTAACTGGAGGTGGGTATGAATGGAATGGCTAACTGGAGGTGGGTATGAATTGAATGGCTAACTGGAGGTGGGTATGAATGGAATGGCTAACTGGAGGTGGGTATGAATGGAATGGCTAACTGGAGGTGGGTATGAATGGAATGGCTAACTGGAGGTGGGTATGAATGGAATGGCTACATTGCCGTAAAGCCCAGCTCATTGGCTATCTAGCTGGCTTTGTTTGACCCCGATTGGTGCTTATTTGACAAAGTTGCAGTCGATCAAGTGAAGACCGGCCGCGTCATAGGCGTGCCATGAAGGCGTCGTGCAGTTATAGGATATGGGGTCTCATCCCCTATTGTCACGACTAAACTATAGGATATGGGGTCTCATCCCCTATTGTCACGACTAAACTATAGGATATGGGGTCTCATCCCCTATTGTCACTACTAAACTATAGGATATGGGGTCACATCCCCTATTGTCACTACTAAACTATAGGATATGGGGTCTCATCCCCTATTGTCACTACCAAACTATAGGATATGGGGTCTCATCCCCTATTGTCACTACTAAACTATAAGATATGGGGTCACATCCCCTATTGTCACTACTAAACTATAGGATATGGGGTCTCATACCCTATTGTCACTACTAAACTATAGGATATGGGGTCTCATCCCCTATTGTCACTACTAAACTATAGGATATGGGGTCTCATCCCCTATTGTCACTACTAAACTATAGGATATGGGGTCTCATCCCCTATTGTCACTACTAAACTATAGGATATGGGGTCTCATCCCCTATTGTCACTACTAAACTATAGGATATGGGGTATCATGAGGTCCCACAGTGAATATCCTCCATGAGATTATGTAGGGTGCCTTCTTGAGCCCAAGACACTACTCTGGAGATTTAGAGGAAGGACTCATTGACAGTTACAGAAACCAGGACAGGTGGTGAAGAGTGGAATTTCTTACAAAGGATGATTGAGTTTTAAATGCCTGGAAGCCTTGCATCTTGAGCTGTAAATCTGACCTGCTAGCTAGGTGTACGCGAGTCTTACTACAGATTGTAGGGACTGGCTGGCAGGCTCAAAGACAGGGTTCAAGAGATGGGACTTACTTCTTACCAAGGAGGAGTGGATTTGAAATGAGTGATTTACTTGGATTGATGTCAAAGTCTCTTTAAGTAGGAGAAAGGAGTGTA